>NC_051179.1:153340022-153597522 GCF_013339695.2 Rhipicephalus sanguineus
CTCCTCCTCCTCCTCCTGTTCTTTCTCTTTCTTAATTTGCACGTGTAACGCCTGCCATTTTATTCTTGTACCACCTTTTCTTTCTTCGCCGCGCTGCGATCGTGCCTGTCGAGGAGACGAACGAGATCGCAGACCCCTGCTGTCGGTGATTTGAGACGTCGGTTGCTGGCACGGCTTTGTTGGCGCTGCAACGAGTGCGTGTGCGGTCGGACTCAGGGCCCGGAGCTTAACAGTGACCGATGTGTATTCCTCGAATTGCTGGCTCCACTAAACTTTTCTTCGGTTTGTCTTTTGTTCTTTTGCATTGTCGGGAATTTGGATCAGGGTCATGTCGGCGACAAGTTTCAGTCCGATAATATTGCGAATGCACCGCTCGTTGGGTTTTGTTTACGAGGATATTCGGACTGTTGCTTCAGGTATATGTTCACAACAAAACTAGCTGTGAAACGACGCGTCACTTATTGAGCACTGGTGCATACTAAGATCTCTGGGTACACGGTAAACGAAGCCAAATGATTATGATCGCGGTTCTATAAGTATAGCGCATTTTGCCCCGCCTTAGCCTAAATGCCATTTCACTAGAAGCCAATGTGATTCAAAAGGATCTTTATGTATTGGGTCGCCTGCTCCGACAGCGCGGGTAGCTCGCAAAAGGGATGTTTAAACAAAGACTCACCCGAGAATGATGGTAAATTCTACTTCGTCTGTACGACATATCGTCTCCTGATAGACGCATATAGTCTCCGGGAGCCTCTGCGAGACTTTGTGGGCGCGCTCGGCATCTCCCGGTTACCGTGAAAAAAACGCCAAGAAATCATTTTTATGGTGCACCGAAGATACCTGCTGCTGATTTCAGCACTGCCACTTTGTACTTCAAATATTCGTCTGGAAGACTCAAGTCCATGACAAACTTCGCGTAAGGTTGACAGTAAAATGGTTTTATTATGACGAATGATTACCTACTCTATTTCGAATCACTCCCGCAGCCCCCGTCCCGCACTTTCCCGATACTTCCCGCGCGAATAGTCTTAAATACTGGATATCGCGGATTCGACAGATGACAAAGAAAGAACACTGATGCACAGGACAAGCGCTGTCTTTCCTGTGTCAAATTCGCGCTGTTGAGTATTTAAGATTGTGAACCAACTAGCCCAGCAACGAATTTTGTTAAGTGAATCGAGTCGAATGCCTCTTTGACGAACCTCTCCACAATTACTTACGACTCGGCTGCATGGCCAGCATTACGGTGCGAAATTTTTACAACAAAGTCACTTGTGTAACAGTGCGTTTTGAAGAACTTCGTTATAAAGGCGTTTGGCTGTAGTCACTTTCTTGCCCATTTTTAGCGTGTGATGTAAAACCGACGAGTTCGACCTGGTCTCTCACTGAAGGCGCGTTTGTCAAGCAACTGCCCTCTGCAATGTACCCGAGCTTGCCCTGTATTTTGGAGCCCACCTCTGAAAGAGGTGCGTCTGCACGAAGAACTCTTCTGGCAGGAAGCCACTCCTCCACGCTTCGCCTGCGCTCAGCCATCTGGGCAATCGCGACGACGAGCCCCGGGGGCAGCGAAAGGCACTGCGCGAGGCTATTAGGAAAACACGGTGTCGGACAGGGCGGCCGTTGAACTGCTCTGAAAAGCCGGGCACGCTTCGGGAGTGGCGACAATGGCCCCGGGGCTTTTCCTTTCAAAACGCCGCGTCCGCGATAAGGAGACCCCTTTGTTGTCGCGCGGTGCTCGTCGGCGACGTGTCTGAGGACGTGTAGCGGCGTGGATGTTTTCATTTGCGGCGCGCCGTCGGCACGAGACTTGGGTGTCGCGGCTGTCAGGGGAAAGAGAGAGGCAGAGACCGCGCAGGCGTTTGACAACTTGCTTGACTACTGCTGTATACTATACTATCTTAATCACTCTTCTTTGCCCGTTTAACTCTCTGCTGCTGCTGACATTGCTGGTATAGCTGTCTTGGGCATTGCCTTTGCGATTTGTTTACGTACACTCTGGTGAGTCCCCTGCTCATGTTAGCGTAGAAGCTTGCTTTTTTTTTCTATTTTTAATTGGCGATAACCTAATCGTTCCTCAGCACTTCATTCTCTTACAAAAATAATGCATGATAATGAATTGCGTCTCAACATACATACCATTGAAGAAAACAGAAATTCACTAGCAAGCTGGAACCTTCACTTTATATAGTGATTTTTAAAAGGGTTTGCATTTGGGTTACGTTTTAAGGGTGCGCGCATGGTACTGTTACATTCCGATCGATGTCGAATGTTGCAGGACGCGTACATACGTCGTTTTATCTCGTTTTTGTTGTTGTTTTTGTGTGCTGTCATTGTCTTGAAGAGGACTATTTCGTACAGGGCGCAATTTGGGCGAGCATCAGCACCGACTGCTCATTTGGTAACATGTGCGTTGATATTGATCTGCCTTACAAATACACGCCAAATAAGCGTTTAAATAGACACGCATTGATTTCCAGGAATCGCATTTTCAGTGACACGCACGCATAGGAAACACGTTGTGGCATGCGGAGCAGTTCATGCGGTTAATCGACGCTTACACTATCTATATACGTCGCGTATCCGTCGTAATTCACGTGCACGCCTGGAAACGGCGCATGAGTAGATATTCAAGAGATGTAGATTTCGGGACGGTTCCTTTTCGCAGCGGCGCTTAAAGCGAACAAACAAACTCTACAAACATGCATCGGCAAGCCCGCATTCACACTGGTGACTATAACGATTATCGCCGAAAGGAAAAGGTAACAGGAAAACCCGCAGTCCCGGGCGTCGTTTGCGCGGCGCCAAACTATCAGTGCCCCACTTTGAGCTAAGCCCCTTTCAAAGCCTCGTGTGTACACACCCGATCGTCGAGCCCACTGGCCATTCGTAGCAGAAGCGCATATTCCATTCACTGTTTACCGTACTCGTGGACACCCTCACGCTGTAAGTGCCTTGCGGACGGGTCTTATCGACGATATCCGTGCGCGCACCCTGTCTATACGGGCTCGCAATTTCGAAGTGACCGGCAGTCGCGCCAGTATCTCGCTTGAGTCCACAGTTGTGGAACGTTATCGGTCATTGCCCTCCACTCTCACTGACAGATCAGTTGCAGTCGTCTGCGAAAGCGCGCGTCTCGTGACAAAGTATATCCTTTGTTTACACAACACGCTTACGTGAACTGGCGCGCGCACTTCGGTCTGTATACACTTGACGCGTTAAACTGATCTGCTGGGACCAAACCTTGCGCGCGTTCGGTCATTGTTCTGTTTTCCGAACGTTCGCTTTCCGCTCACGTGATTGGCGAGAAGCCGGCTGTTCGACGACGACAACTGGCTTCTGGCCGCTCCTGACGTTCCGGAACTGAAGGCACTTTCCGGAACTGAACGCTCGGTAATCGAACAACGGCCGCCGTTTACGCGATTCCGCCTTGGTTTCTTATTGACCAAGTGGCATGCACGCCACTGTCATGAAACGTGTACAGTATTCACGGACTGAAACGCGACACCTTTGTTTATTATATCGCGAACAACTGCTATGAGCAGTTGTTCGCGATAGTTCAGCGTCATGTCGCCGCAAAGCTGGCCGCTTAAGGTAATCCTAGCTCTCATGACAGCGTTTGAGTCAAGATTATGCCGATGTGACACGAACTGTCGACGCTGGAAACGAAAGTACGTGCGCTACTTAGCCCCAAATTTTCGCGTTTCATTTCGTGAGTATTGTGCATAGGCGACTGCGTGCATGAGCCGAGGTGAAAGAAGAAAAAAAAATGACACCGTTTCCACAACCAACACTGCCAAGCCCTGAGTAACGCACCGAACGGGTTCCGAAATGTTGGGTCCACCCACAATCTAAAAACGTTGGGTCCACCTAAAAGCGGTGTCCCATTTCTGCATCCTCGACTATGCATGTAGTGTTTGTCTATTGGAAGATGAATCGTTGGATGTCATCGAGAACGCTGAGCTTCGCTGCTACAAAAATATCTGATGACCTTTAACACCCCGGAGGGTTCACCGGTGTTTTCAGAATGAGAATATGCGCGGCGTTTTCGAATGCGACGCCTTTGGATAGGTCTAGCGGAGCGTATACATTGCGCGTTTCGCCGGCAAACACGCAGCTTGCAAGAGCACATCTGCGTAGTGCGCAGCGAAACATAAAATTCGCTTTCGCGCGCTATGGCAATGGGCGTATGTGTGTTGTCGCCGCCAGCTCGGCTTCACGTACCTCCGCGCTATCTTTTATGTGCCTCTATCGCATACGCGGAAGACGGAGTCGCTCGCGCGACGGTGCGGCGCGCGTATAGAATCGCGTGCATATGCATATTATGCATACACTCTCGTGGGCGTGTGCGCTGTCTGTGTCGTCCGTGCCTTTGTGCGTGTTAGCGACGCGAACAGCGCGTCTCCTCTCGACGCGAGCGCGCGCGGTCGCTTACATCCGTGACGCATGCGTTTTCCCCGGTTCGCGCTAAAAATACCGGCGTACGCGTTTGCCGCGGCAAAAGGCGCTGTATGCGGGACGCTGAGCAGAGACGGAGCGGCGGGTGGGTCAGAGGTTGCCTTTTGGGTGGCCGTTTTCTTTCTTTTTTTTTCCCCTCTTCTACTATAGAGAGTGCTTTGCTACAAAACGCGATCTCAGCCCCCCCACCCCCCCTTTTTTTATGTCCTCCTTATACGACCGTTTATGTATATTTAGCTTTCCGCTGCTCCCTTTGTCACCCGTCATGCTCTCCGAACGAGATACGGAAGTCAATGTGTGCCGGCATGGGATGGATGGCTCGTTTCCTCTCGTTCTGCCTGTTTTGGTGTACAGCTCGAGCGCGGCACATTTCCCTCACATAGGAGGAGGAGGTGAGGAGCTCTTAATAGCATTCTTTTGTACACATACGCGAATAATCTTACTTTTTCTGTCATACGCCCTGTTTGGTAGGAGTTGAATGAGGTCGCACTAAAGTACTACACACAAAAAAAGAACACACGTATGTATGTATGTATGTATGTATGTATGTATGTATGTATGTATGTATGTATGTATGTATGTATGTATGTATGTATGTATGTATGTATGTATGTATGTATGTATGTATGTATGTATGTATGTATGTACTTTGGTTTTTGTGTGGTTTATTAATTGCGCAGACGAAAACAAACACGACGAGAAATACGAGCACCTTCGTTGCTTGTTGTCTTAATATGATTAGCAGACTGCTGGACGGCTCTCGATATCATGAAGAACGGCGCTTGGGAAACAAGGCGTACACTAAACGTTATCGTCGGTACGTTCTCCTGCTGTGCAGTGATACCATCACCAGTAATCCCATTACTAGTAATCCGAAAGCCGGTCCCGAACCATCGGCTTTCTCTTTGAGTCTATCCGATGGTGTTCTCCGGGAACGCCTTTGACTTCTGTGGACGCCATATAAGCGAGAATCCATATCCCCTGCCGATGACGTCCCGCCGTAGGAAAAGTGTCCATTACGTGATTGTGTGGTTTTCAGGAACGCCGTCTCCGTTTATTGACCGCGGCGCGTGCCCGCGGTAGACGTCGCGCGGAACTCGCCAGTTGCAGCGCACCGTCACGCTCTGTTGGTGCCCTGGGCTCGCCGCTGCATCGGCGGCGTTGGCGCCGCGCCGCCCGTGTGCATGGAGAGATTCCGTGATCGCATCACTCTGGGTGGGGTTACCCCGCAGTGGCCGCAACTTTCCTCCCGAAGGCGAACGCAAACACGCGTGTGCTGCTGGGTGTAGGAAAGATGCGCATGCGCACGAGAGCTGCATGCTTCGAAGTTCGATGCCGTTGGCTTCTCCAGCCAACGGCGAAAAACATGTTCATAATTATGAAACGGCGCCGCCAAATACGACAGAATCGCAGAGGAACGTACGAAGTTTTGTCGTATTTCGTGGCGCCGTTTCATAATTAGTTTTTTAGCAAGTTACGGAAATACGATACGCAAATACGGTAAGGCAGTACGGTATCGTTCCTCCTTTCCCGCTGGTTGTGCTTTTCCCAGTTAAAGCACCCCAAAACCACAAAAGCTTTTTTCAAGAATTACTCTGGGGTTGTCACGCCTCATTGTTGACTGTCAGCCTACTCATTATTAACGAGGAACCTGTCGCTCGGGGGACACGCAGTCACTGGAACCGGGATAGGAACGGGATAGGAACCGCTCCTCCGGGATACGAACCGGAATAGGAACCGGGAACGAGCGGGATAGGAGGAGCGCTAACGTACTGCCTTAGCGTATTTGCGTACCGTATTTCCGTAACTTACTAAAAGACTTTATTATGAAATTAATCCATACCAACTCGCTCAGTTGTCAGTACTGCTTAGAAAAAAATATGTCCCGCGGTGATAACACTCGATTTCGCTGGTTATAGAAAGGAACATAGACCAGATTTAGGGAGGCATAGTTTGCCTGTTCATTGTTGCAGGTTCCTCGCGCGTATCAAATATTAACTAATTAATAAAATCGCGCAGTTCGTCTATTGTGATCCCGCTGGAATTTTGACTTCTCGTGAGTCACTTTGAGATCCTTGCTCATGCGACCTAGTCGGTAAGACTGCTTGCTTCTATCAATCGCATATATATTTGTAATCACCCCAGCACAGCGCCATTGCGCGCTTCACACCTCTATCACCATGCGGGGTCTAGAATCGAACCCACGACATCTATAGTATATCCTAAGAGCAGAACAAAAAGTGGCTGCGACGGGCTATAACGTCGGCGGGAGGCAATTTCCTGTGCCTCCCACGTTTGGTATGTGTCGCGCCAGGCGTCATGTTTGTGGTGACACCCCTGGCGCGAATTAAAGCGCGGCGCCCTCCTCCATGCATAAGTTCCGCGTACGCGGTGCAGCTTGTGCAGCCGCCGACGCCGGCATGCAGACTGCGATTACTTGCGCGCAGCGCGTTATGCATGCATGCGAACGACGACAGCGCGGTCACGCATCGTCACCGCTGCAACGAGACGTCGCCGCCAAGAGGGGTCGTTAACTCCCCACCGGTTTTCCTGAAGTGCTGGTTGTTTGGTGCACATGTCGATACTTTCGCGTTCAGGTACATGGCCGTTTCTCTGTGCGAATAGAACGAGGAGTGGAATAGGCCGAAGCGGACGCTACAAACCGTGGCTACTCGCGTCGTGCCTTCCTTATTTGCCTCTTTGTTTTACGTGAGGAAGGTGAGAAGGAGGAAAGGGGGGGGGGGGAGGCCTTAATGGTAGAGATGCAGCTCACGATAACAGTTGCGTAAAGTTGGGAAACTACCTCATAATCATATCGGCAGGTGAACCATGATGCACTTTCCAACGTGCAATGCATATGGCTAGGTTATAGCCATATGCAGCTATATATGGCTGCGTCCTCTATATATGGCTATACATGGCTAGACTTTGTATGGCTATATATGGCTTTATATGACTAGGCTTGGTATATGGCTAGATGGGCAAAAGACGCGTAGAACAACAGTTTTCAGTGAGCCGATTAACTGCACTAATCCTGCGTTCCTGCGTCGAAAAAATGAACATGTCGGGTGTAAAAGTAAACGTAGAGGATTTCGCTGACATGGGAGAATGGTTCGAACAATTTTGCTTCAAGGACAAGACCAGTTGCATAAGAAACGAACAATAATGCCATTTTTTGTACTCTCGAAACAACGACGTTTTCTCGTGTACTGCAGGATTTCATTTTTTGGAGACCGCCGTCTTTGATGAGATAATATGCGTCACGCCCAAGAGAAACACCGGGATCTTTGAGTGCCTGTCTCTTTATTCGCTCGTTACAGTAAATAATGATCACTGTAGCAGTAATTACTATACCAGACCCACCATAGTCATGATGGGACTGATGTTCCAATACTGTGACGTTCCAATACTGTGACGTTCCAATACTGTGACATTCCAATACTGTGACTTTCATGTTCCAATACTGTGACGTTCATGTTCCAATACTACGCCGTTCCAATACTGTGACGTTCATGTTCGAATACTGTGACGTTCAACTACTGGGACGATGGACGACCATCGTCACAGTGCGAAAAAGCTCTGAATATTTTTTGTTTCGACTTCCGAGGAAACGCAAATCTCGAAGAGCCCCTTCACCACGTGTGTGTGTACCTTCCTGCTCAGCTACTCTTCGGAGCTTCTGTATTTGATTTTTCTATTTGCTAGCGCACCACCCGCTCGTCCTTGCGTTGCAACATTCAACGTTTTATTTGGCGTTATGCCATTTGTTTTTCTTGCCTTGGAGGCCATATAGTTAGCAAGCGATGCTCGCTCCTTCTTTTCCCGTATACATATCTACACGGCCGGTCGCGTTAGAGTTGACCGCTTCCGCCGGGCGCCGGTTGTGGATATATATTATGCAGGCGCACAAGATGTGCGTTTGCGCTGCAGTGAGTCACGCAGTGGAAGGCGCGTCGATTCGGCACGGCCAACGTCTCGAGAAAAAAAGCTGCGCCCTTGCGGACCGCAATGGCAGAACAGGCTTCCTTCCCGCTTACGTATCGCGCAGCGCATGTCGCAATCGTCGTGGCGCACTCGAGTCGGCCTCCAAGTTCGCGCGCTGTCGGCATATGGAGACGTTCTTCCTTCGTGTTTCTTTACACAGCGTCGCCTGTGCCTTCATGCGCTTTCCGTCCACAGCGCCTCAAATGAGGGTTGTTCCCTCTTCTGTATTAATAATAATAATAATAATAATAATAATAATAAAGTTGCACAGCAGAATCACGGCAGCTGCATATTACCGGCACTCACCTACGGGGAGGCTTCCCATAGGAGTTAGCCTCTCCCTGCTGCAACTAATCCACTCTTTTCAGGGGCGCCGCTGCTCCTTTGAAGATGTGCTTCACGCCCCCCCCCCCCTTCCCGCCCGCCCCCCCCCCCCCCCCCCCAAAGAAAAAAAAAACCACGGCCCAGAGAGCCTTCGTACTCCCATGCCACTGTCTAGAAAAGAGGTGCCTCTTTCTCCTGGTAGTATATAACTATTTACGCGCCGCTGCCGCAAGGGCTGCTTTTTTTTTTCTCCCCTTCAACGACGCCTCTTTCTATCTCTCCTTCTGTGATGACCCTCGCTCACTTGTCCCTGTCCCCAGCGGTGCGGTTCTTTTCACGGGAGGAACAATTGCGCTGCAAACCGCTCACGTAGGCTGCCTGGCCAGCTGCTCTCCGTGACATACAGTGCCGAAATGCGGGTTTGGGTGACAAACTCTATCGCGGAGGTCACATCACAAGCGAACCATGAGACATCACATCCTTCCGTGTACAGTGTACTTATGTAAATAATCCCCTCTGTCGCTGTCGTTTACTCCTACCTCATTTACTGATTGTCACTACTCAGTCATCTGCTTGAGCTAGACAGCGGTCATCATAATAAACTCTCCTTTTTCTTTGTTCCATTTCTATGTACTTCCTCAAGTAAACAGCCACTTACGTCTACCACTCTATATGCCGTTACACACCCTGACACAATCGATCTATGTACTAAAGATTTTATTTCTCTCGAGAAAGAATTGACAGCAATATTTTGTAGAGAGAACGCTATAATTATGCAGTAATTATTCTCCAAATAATTGTGGTGACCTGAGGGCTTCTATTCACAGTTTATAAATTATTTGCAAATGCTCAGGGAAGTTCTGTTCGCGTACACACACACACATATATATAGAAAAGTGAAAAAAAAAAAACACGTGTGCGAAGCAATTTTATTTACGTTTCACTGGAGGTCTAAAATAAAATTGCTTCGCACGCGTGTCTGACTTTTCTGAGAATCTTTTACCGAACCTAGAAACCCTGCGTCGTTTCTGAGTGTGTTATATATATATATATATATATATATATATATTTGCGCAGTAGAATTGACAGCAATCTTTCTGCGCCAAAAGTATGCAGAAGACATCGTTGTCACTGCAATTGTGCTGGAACGTGAGACATGGTGGTCTGACAGGAAGAAAAAGAAAGAATAAAGACGAGACTGCCTCCAGGATAGCATTCAACTCTGTCCCGTTGTCAAAACTCTGCCGTTTGTGATACCCTGTAGAGGGTCGTGACGCTATTTCTGCGGCCCTTGTTGGGAACACGGCACAGTTTTACCCTGACCTGCAACACGGGGTGTAAGCAAACTCGTATGTACTCCTTCCTTCCCCCATGGAAGAAACGCGCCCAGTGGTTGTGTGTAACACCTCCACCCCCCTCCTCCCCTCATTATACCCGACACAACTTCTCGTTCGTCTGTAGGAGAAGACAAATTCTATTTGACTAGCTGTGCTCTTCCTTCACCGTGTAACATAAGCTTCCGAATGTAACCTAAGCTTCCGAATGTTCGAAAGACGGGTAGTTTGGCAATTGCGTGCTACAACGCTGCCGCTCTGACCCACGGTGTCAAACCCGTGCTAACTGCCTAAGCAGCACAGTTTTCCCTGCTATACGTACCGTCATTTATTTCATTTGAATTGAAACTTCAGCAGAGTAGTATCAATTCATCTTTTGGTTGATGCAGCATTTATTTATCATGTTACCGTGTGCAAAGCATCAGATGAACCGCAAAACCATTTGTATGACAGAGCTGAAGCAATTACGTCTTCAGCGACATATATGCGTGGCATGAATGGTCCTGGTGCGTTATTCTCTTGTCGGGGGAACGACTTCTCTATTCGCGTACGCTATTTCAATAGGATTTTGATTTTCAATAAAGTTCGTTACAATAACATGATGAGTGGTCGTTTCACCCAAATTGTCAGTAATTGACAGCAAGCTGGCGCTGATCGAAGCGTAGACGGCCTAACAGCCGGAGACGCACAGTGCGGTAGTCCGAGCGAGGTCCGTCTTCGGCGGAAACTCGGCGTCACGGCCTTTCGTGGGGCACAAAGGCGCCATGTGTCGCATTACCGCTTCGGCACCAGCGACAATGGTGTTGTTTCGAGCAATTGCAACCATGCACCTCCTGGTGCATGAGAAACAGCCGGCGTCTTCCTTATCGCCGCAAAGTGAGGCGGCTGCCTTTATTCCGTCCCGGCGCCCGAGGCAAAGGGTGGCTCGCCGATTGCGACAACTCTTGGAAAAAAAAGGTCGGCATATTCACTGACTAAATGCTAACCGTTTACTTGTCACAAAATACACTAGCCTCTTAGTAAGTGAAGGTAGTAAAATGCAGGCTAGTGGAACTTGCTACCTAGTTAGTGAGTGAATAGTACTAGCTCGAATGGCTAGTCCATTACTAAGTTGTTAGTAACCGCGCTAACAACTCAATTAGAGGCTTACGCCTATTTTGTTTATATGTGCGTGTGCATTGCCATATAAAGATGATTCTATTACAAAAGTACCTAAAGGACTAAAAAAACGAAGTGGCATTGTCCTCGTACATTAACGAATGGCCGCTAATTACTTCATGTAATTACCGTGGTAGGTACACAAAGCAACCAACATACATAGAGGCATGAATTGATCACGAATGAGAAAACACACGCAAGTGCACACACAGAATAGCAAGACTTTTACGTAGCTGATATCTACTCTAGCAGCGGCTTGAAGACTATGCTCCTATGCACCGTGTACTGGTTGGCAATCATAGAATTTAGAAGAATAATTGATGTTTTCTACACATTGTCGTGTGCCCTTATATTTGCTTATATGCGTGCCATCACGTAGCACGAAACTTTAATTCCAAGGTAATCAACAAAACAAAAATTGTTTAAATTTTGCTAAAGACTGTCACGATTACGGCAAAGTATACTGCGCATCTACGAAAGATCTGGCAATGTGGGTGGCTAGTAGTTACTTAGTTAAAAACACCAAGTAAACTTTCTGGTTAGTGAAGGCAGCACTTTACGACCTTTACTAACTGCTGGCTAGTAAACAGATTTCGCGATGGTAGTAAAATACGCTCGAAAGTAGTAAATGCAAGCATTTACTAACCATTTACTAACTTTTTTTCTAATGGCGAATTCCATTGAGAGAACAGGAGTAGGGGCGCCGTGCAGTGAGGAGTGGGGGGCAGAGCACTGAGAGCAGTGTCACTCGATCTGCCACTGGAATGCAGCACGCTTCCAGAGAGCAGGTGGGAGGGAGTAAAAAAAAACGAGCGAGGAGAAATGTTATGCATCCCAGCATCCTCTGCTGCGAAGCACGTGTGATCTGAGCCGGGCCAGCCGGGCGGTCGGGGAAAGCACATGTGGCAGTGATCGGTAGGACGCACTCGCTTGCTCGCCATCCTGCAAAGTTGCCGCTTCCTACTATTACATGATGGAATCGCAAGCTCAGCGCATCCTGCTTTCTTTGATGCAACGTCAGCCACCGTCTACTACAGAAGTTAAAGTGAATTTGATTGCTTTTTTGCTTGTTTGAGCGCGCACGTCGCACATGCATTTTTGCGCGCGCGGCCACGCGTCTAGTGATTGTTTGTAGGGACCCTAGCCCACTAGTCTTACCGTAAAATGCCGAGCAAGCGCCCCCCTTATGGGGAAGGATAATCCGACCAGACTTGAAGGGGAGGGGGGGGGGGGGCTTACTTGTCCTGAACCGAAATTCAAGATAGTCAAGTATTTCGGCAAGATGACGACGCTTTGCTGCCACCGTCCCCCGTGCATTTGACGACAGGCAAGGTAGACGAACACTACCAGAATCTACCGCAACGACGTCAAAATTGTTGGAGCCAGAGCACCACACACGCTTCGCTGCCGCCATTGCCGCCGTACACGAGCAAGCGAAATACAAACAAGTGAGGAGGATTGTTGGGTGGGTATGAGCAGATATGACGTTAACAAGTCACGTGACTTCCTGCGTTCTCCGCTCACTCCGCTTTTCAACGGGGAGCAGACTGAACTGCTCTTCGCTGCTCTCGGCGCAGCAAAAGCGCTCTCGCTCTACCAATGGATGACGGTGTTCCAACTCCTGTTCGACCACTGAAACACGCCGGCTCTGAAGAGAGCACTTTCAGCGTGCTTTTGAGTGCTCCTGCTCTCCCAATGGAATTCGCCATAAGAGTGCACAGCGCACGCTCGAGAAGCTCAAATCTACGCGAGCAGTGGACACCAGTGGATGCGAATGAAATGCGTTCCGTTCTCTAACGTCTCCCGTTACTAAGCACAGACTGTCGGCTTTCGTGCTGCAGCACACATTTTATTACCTGCTCTCATCCTCGCTCAATTGCCCCCCCCCCCCCCCCCCCCCCCCCCCATGCTGCCTCTCAGCTTCAGGCTAGCACAGTGGATGTTATGCCCCATCTCCTGTACTCGTGGGGTCTAGACTACACCAGTCTTGGTGGTGTTGCCTCGTGCATAGTGCACCCCTTCTTCCCAGGGAAGGATTGGTTAGCCTACAGACTTTTGGGAAACCCTTGTCTCCCCCACTAACTCAATTAGACTGCATTGCCGTGGGAAACAGTGCCGCGTTCCAGCTGCGTTTACACGAATGCGACAGAATGCAGCGGTAGCACATCACCTTTCCTAGAGCAATGCGCCGCCGTTTACATGGAGTGCATGAACCCTCCCGAGAAGTCCTCGCTTTCTGCCCCCGCAGCTGTCGTGTAGTATCGAAGAGGTGCACTCGAGGCCGACTCGAGGAGGGGCCGGCGTTCCCCTTCAATTGTGTAAGGTGGTCCGTGAGTCGGCTTACCCCTCGAAATCCACACCTGCCTGGCGCATTTGTGCGATGCGCCTTTCCAGCGCTTACAACCGTTTACATGGATGCGATGCGCCAGTTGTCGCATTCGTGTGAACGAGGTGCGTGCCGTGCCGGTTTACGGCAAACTGTCAACGCAGGCACACTTCCCTACCGTGGGAAGATGAACTGGGCCACACTCGGACAACGTGGAGACCATTTTGTGGAGACGGCGTGTCGGCGTCTTGTTGAATGAATGGAGTCGCCCCAGCTGGCCGGTTATAATCCCGTTTACATGAATGCGACAGTAGCGCATCGGCTTTGCAAGCGCGTTTCGGAAAGGCGATGCGACGCCGTTTACAGAACCCCTCGTCTTCTCTTCGCCGCAGCGGCCATGTGGTTGCTGGCCGAGTTCATTGATGTCAGAGGGATACATGCGCTTAGCCGTGTCTGAAGCACGGGAGACAAAAATTACCACCTTTTTCTCCTTCATGAACCACTATACAAAGAGATACATATTAGCGCGAACAAAGAAACAAAGACTACAGAGAGAAGTGGGAGGAAGCAGAAAGGTTTCAGCGCCTGACCTGTCTGCTCCCTTCCAATTCCTTCTCGAGTGTTTGTTTTGGCACGCCCGGAGTTCGCACGACGGGAGGCCACCGTTACTCTCTTCGTGATTTACGGCCTGTGATTCGACCGGGACTCGCAATACCATCCCTGTCTGACGTATTACTTCAATGCGCCTTCCTAGCGAATTGCCATTGTTAACATGAACGCGATGCGCATCTGTCGCTTTCATGTAAACGTGTTTTATGCACAACGATACCAACTATACTTTTTATAAACTTATCGTTTTCAAAAACGCTTCTCTTCTTGTCTGGCTACTAGGCGCAAGTCCCAGTTCGGCTACGTTGGCTCGTCAGCCTTACGACTCACGTTACGAGTTTACGACCCGCTATCCTCAGACATCGCAAGTTCTCAGCACGGCAGACTTTCCAAAGACGTTGAGTTGTTAGCTCCTAACGTTTCTCCTTCAGGCGAAAGCGGCGGCTGATAAAGCACGAGCTGAGCAAAGAAAACAGAGAGGAGGTGTTCGATCGCGTGTCACGAGCACAACAGCATGCACTGCGCAGATATCGAGGAATAGCTGTTGATTTCAGCCGCCAGTGCAGCAACACAAGCCTACAGGCACGCGCCTAAGATTCCCGGCCGGAGGCTATGAATCGGATGTCACTGTCTTCCGACGGCAAAGCTGTGTTGCGTGGAACGATGTCATACTTCGGGTTTCCAGCTCACCACATCAGCATTGGACGCAAATTCCCGCTACCGCAAGAATTGCTGCGTAGTCACCGATATGGTCTGCGCACAAGGATATACAGCAGCGAACGAACCGGGACCCCAAGCGTATCACGCATGTATGCCACCTGCCGTTTGTAAAACCTTGCCTGAGGAGGTTTACGGAAGAAATAAAAAAACTTAGGAGGCCTACTATTTAGGGCCGAAACATACAAATCCAAGTGCCAGAAGAGATGTAGAGTAGACCATTCGGAAAATCCCAATGAATATGTGCCCGCACATGCCACAGGGTGACCGCAAATACGGCCGAAGCTTACCACTAAGGCTTTTTATATAAACTTTATTTGTGATTCGAGCAAACAGGTATACAAATTTAGGTGTGAAGTTTGCGATACTGGGCTGACAGAAACCGCGTTCCACACCCCAAAGTACAATCATTCAAAGCAAGAGCAATGAATCAGAGAAATACGCAAAGTGAGCTCGCAGTTCCTAGGCTGTAACCGCAGGCTGTCTAAAGGTGCGCGTGATAGAAGCGGGGGCGGAGGCAGGGTAACCACGCGAGCGCCTTGTTGCACGGTGTTCCGACTCAGAGTGAAGAGTTCGCAAACGCCCGCGTCCCCTTGGAGCTAGCCTTATGTAATTATGAGGAACGCCGCTATGGGGCACTCCTGAACACTTAGAGTGCACGGAAATATATACGCGGGTGTTCTTGGATTTCGTTGCCATGGAAATGCGCCTGTCGTAGGCGGAAATCGAACCCACGTCCTGAAGCGAAACAGTCCGATGCATAACTTGCCAAAGTATATGATAGACGGCGAATCGGAGCGAGCGTATCCTGCCAAGTTTCCGCTTGTAGCCTAATCTAGCAAGTACAGAGCACAGCAAGCCCAGTTGAACGGGATGGGTTACTTTCGCGCTCACGCACTTTTGCCCGGCTAAAATGCTGCGACGCATAAAGGAAAGGAAGCCGGTACCAAAGAAATTCGAGTGGCCTACATTTTTTAGAAGCGGAGGTATACATCTTAATTGTGTTTGATTGTTAATTTAGTTAGTTTAACTCTGCGGTGTTTAGTTTGTTAGCAGTGGCAGAAAGGAACACGCAGCAAGTACAAAACAGTTGTCGTGTCATTCCTATATATGTGTGCCTTATCTCGTATTTATGATGTTTTTTGCTGTGGATTCATATGAACAAGCCCAGCAAACCACACCTCTGGAAAACGACATTTTTTCTAAAAAAAAGGAAAGAAAAGGAAAGCTGAGGTGCTATTCAAAACATACTTCGCCCACGCAGATCTACTCAGTTCCCTCGCATCGCACGCGCACTGCCCGTTTTTCTGCTTTCTTTTGTCTGCCGTTGCACACCCCTCGGTTTTAGTGGTCGCCCGAGTGGGGCCACAAACATACGCACGCACACGAGGGGGACGTTCCGAGAGTACGGCTTTTTTTTTTTTTTTTTCACTTGACGACGCTCACCCCATACTCTCTGTTCAAATCGGCATTTGCCCCCCTCCAGCCACACCGGCACTTGCCCCCACCCAAGCTATGCCAGATCTCTCTCTCCCCCCCTCCCCCAGCCGCGATGCAAGACGGCTTTGCACCCCCCAAGGCGCCCATGCTTCACACTTGCTTTCACGCTCTCCCGCGCAGCCGTCTGAAAGGCAGACAAAAAGAGAAGACTTGCAGATGCTGGGGCATAGTCTGAAGTTGACATTCTCCCCTGAAGTAAAATGTTTTCGAACGCCACAGTCGGGGAGACGGGGAGCTTTCCAATGCAGCGCTTTCGTGTTGTCCGTCTAGGTGGCGCTAGAGGAAGATTTTCGTTGTAGTGATAGGAATAATGCAGATTTCTCAGTGTTCCTGCAGTATTTGTGTGTGATTAGTGTGTATAATTATATAAGGAGACCGTAACTATTATATTTTAAGCTATGCATGCGGAGATTTCAGCGCAGTTTGAAGATTACTCCACTTTTGTTGACGTTTTCAGCATGAAAAATTAAGACAGTTTACGAGCTTCGTATCGCATTTCTGCTTGCTTTATTGAAAAACGCTAGGTCCAGGAAATAGATCGGGGACTATAGTTTCTCTACGTGCAAATTCGGCCATGGAACTTCAGTAGCTTTCCACGAAAATGGGCCACGGTAGGTCCCTATATTGAGAATATCGCCCACTTTAGATGAATATAATTTAAAAAGTAGCACGTGCACATCGATGAAATTGGGTATTCAGACGGAAAATCTTATCCTCTACATACGCCCCGGAAATGAACTTTCTCTAGCGAATAGTTACTGGACAATCTGCTGCGGAAGTTACTAAATTTGGCTGTTTTCAAAAGCTCCGCAACAAAAAAGTAGAAGTCCAACATCAATTTGCTACGTTGAGAAAATAGGTAAATATGTCTTGAATGTGCTGCGCAAAGAACAGTGCTGTAACTGTAGCAGATTTTTTAAAAAATGGTCACTGCTGAGGCACAGTCAGCCAAAACCGTGTAACTTGCGCTTATTCTTGGCTATCCATCCCCAAATACTAATGGTTGACTTGTTTTTAATAAATATATTTGAAAAGTACAAAGATCAGGCTTTTCAATGATATATAAGTCAACTATATAAAGCACGGAGAACAGCCGCCGCGTCGGTTGGAAAAGTGACAAAAACGACGTGTTCGTGCCGCCGGAGTGAGACCGCCGCCTTAAATTGAGGATGGCGCAGCGATCCATGGTAAGAAAAATGATAGGTGTAACCTTAAGGGACAAGAAGAGGGCGAAGTAGGTCAGGGAACAAACACACGGATATATCAGTCAAAATCAAGAAGAAATGGGCATGGGCACGGAATGAAGCGAAAATTAAGACAACCGCTGGTCATTAAGAGTCACACACTGGACTCCGAGAGAAGGCAAGCGCACGAAGGAAGCGCACGGGGGGTGGACAGAAAATTAGGTGGGCGGATGAGATTAAGAAGTTTGCGGGTATAACGTGGCAGCAGCAAGCACAGGACCGGGTTAATCTGGAGAAAGAAGCCTTTGGCCGGCATAGGGCGTATTCACACTGATGGTGATGTAGGCGAGTGAGTTCTGCGAAAACTGGCATATCGCTGAAGCTGGCTGTCGTTTTGACGTTGATTGTACGCTATCGATGATGCCGTTACGTTTGCCTCTAAGCCTCTTCAAAACGTGGCGCTTATCAGTGTACTTCAATGATTGTGCTCTTTCTTTGTGCAGCATCAGCGAGTGCTACTTTGCGGTCAAGGGAACGGCACTGGTGCTTCCTCATGACGAGTCCATGCACGTCTACCGATGCTCCAACAACAACGTCGGTGAGTTACGCCGAGGACACCCATCGTCCGTGCACTGGAACACTCTTCTCTCTGTGTGTGAACCACGTGTTTCGGTAAAACACGGCGTTGATGAGATTTCGCCAGCTACTGACCACTCATCGTGGCTGCGGACGTAAGAATTCATGTGGCAATCCTTGGTGGATGGACCACTTGTAGGTAGTACACCCTAGCTTTTTAAATGTAGCATTGTAGATTATATACAAGAAGAAAGAACTAGTCAGACAGTTTGGCAGGCGGCATAGGAGAAGTACGGACTTTTGGGTCAATTCGTTTGATATTATTAGTGAGTATGTATCGGTCTTAATATTATTACTGACGATAACACTTGAGCAATGCTGTAAGGAGAGGAGGACGGATTTCTAACACGAAAATTATCGCACCTCTCTTAAACTTGGCTGGAGCCTTATTAACCTCCTAAATATTCCACCCAGCCAGACAGATTTCTGTCTAAATGTTTACATTTACGTCTTGAAAACCGGACGATCACGACTAGTTTGGCATCTTTCGCGCGAAGTTGGCTCGGCCGCATAGCTTAGTTGCCGAGCTGGAAAGCAAGCTTTGCAGGGGCACAATTGCTATCCTTTGGGCTTTTAGAAAAAAAAGCAAAGGACGGACGATTTAAAATGCGATATGGCGGAGAGGGAAAACATTGTTATGCATGTACATATTAGCGCCATTATATTTAAAGCAATGCGAAAATTCAAGAAAGTCAGGGCACCTTATTGTACTAGCTTAATTATGTGTGGAAACTTGGAATTTTATTACTATTATGATCTGCCGTGATGATCGCGTCACCATCGAAATGTTTTCCAAAAAATAAATACCTTTACGCTGTCATCACAATGCGCATAGTCAGTAATTGTACGTGCATCTATAGCATGTAGTAAGTGTAAGTAGCACGAACTAAGCCAGTTATGTATTAACTTTGCCGTGACTGCTTTTGAAGTATATTTTCATGGTTTGCTGCGTGCATGTTGGTATGGACACTAGCTTTGACGAGAGTCCATGTTTGGTCGTACTCTGTACATGCTGAAGCAAATAAGCATTGGTGCCATGCCCCGTCAGTAGTGCCGCTGCACCCTGACCCTGTCGATTTTTGCATGCCCGGTAACACGGTACACACGTGGCCCAGAGAACCCGGCACACACTAGGCGAGGTGAACTGTGATAGTGCTGATAGTAAACAGTGACGAGTGTTTTAAGACGAAAGCCTTAAATGTTGTGTGAGGTCTAGAACATGTGGTCCAAACGTCGCATGAGTAGAATAAAAATTCGGGGGATGTTTAAAACTCTTGTAGAGAGTGTGAAAGCGAAAACCTACTTGGACCTTCTGTTGATCTGCGTTTGAACTTCCTTCTGATGTTCTGAACTTTATCATAGACACTGTTGATGTGCTGTAGTAGTTCTTTATGGGTGACGACGTACCAAGTCTTAGTCGCGGACGAGGAAGACCTAGAGAGCACGCCACGGCAGAAGAGGCTAGATCAGCTCGAAATGCCGCTCGTCATAACCGCCGTCGGGGGAGGAAGCTTCTACTCTCGAGAGGTTCATGCGCTGCTGTCATTTTCGAACACGTCAATGTATGGTGCTTATGCCGCCGCGTGGGTTAAAAGCGTCATTCCACATCGCTATGGGTCCAACTAGGCTTTTGCCTTCACATTCTTAGAAATTGTTAACCATCCTCCGTAATTTTTAAAGACGATAGTCTTTCTTGGGGAACTTAAACGCAGAAATTTTGGTCTGTCTTTCTGTCTGTCTGTCTTTCTGTTTGTCGGCACGTCAACCGATTCAGCCAACCGGCCAAAGTTGAACCACTTGCTTACCGCCCACCCATCTTGAACTGGTACGGCTGTTCATACTTGTGAACGTTTTCGATCAAAAAGTAAATATTACGCATATCTGAGGCGTAACATCATTACGTAAGTATTAGGTGGTGTGTTCCTTTAATAGAAAATACATAGATACGCAATTTTAAAGACCTTGATGGTATGCGTTTAACGTTGAGACAGTAACGCGTTTATTAAAAGATTGCCACAGCTGAAGCGATCAGCGGTCCAAGCCGAGCAAGCGCGAGCGCCAACAACAACCGCCTTCGTCTTCTTCTTTCGCAGGCGTTCTTGTCTGCGCCCTACCATGTTACAAACAAGGAGGTTAATTTTAAACCTCCTTGGTTACAAATCGCTCCCCCGCGGAAAGGGAGCCATCCTGGTGACCTAAGGAACAGGTACAACTGGTGGGTCATAATGCGGCTTCAGTCGATTGGCGTGAACAGTCTCGCGGCCGCGACGACGGCGGTCCGTAGATGATTGAACAGGCTCAATCATATAGTTAACTGGGGATGCTTGACCTAGGACGCGGTAGGGGCCTTCGTACTTAGGCAATAGCTTTGTGGAAAGGCCAGGAGCGGAGGAGGGAACGCGAAGCCACACCAACGTTCCAGGCGAATACGACTGAGGAGGCAGGTTTTCGTCGTGACGGTCCTTCTGGCCCTACTCGCCCTACAATGTTACAACCCTAGTTTCTTAAGGTGCGCTGAAAATGCGACTGCGCTGAAACTCGTCTTCCTCCGTGCCCTCTGCACAAGCTCATGTTGTGTTTCGGTTTCCGTTCAGTATTGCATTGTACGAATGACAGGGGCGCCGCTCTGGCATTCCTGTTTTACCCAGGCGACGTGTAAGTAAGAGAGTTTGTAGAGAGTACTCGTTGAGTGCAGACGTTTCTTCTCCGGCGCATCGCGCCAAACAGCGTGTTCGGGCTGGCCGGCGTCCCCACCGGTCGCGTTGGTCACCGCCGGTCTTCGCCTGCCGCTGCGCCGGGACTACCAGCCCGCAACACAGCACTCATGTTTCCCGTCGTATTGCCAGGTGGCGTCCATATCTCACGCAGCGCCTCTTCTACCGTCTTTAGACGACATTTGCAGCGAAGCACGCAGATACGCGGCCAATTTTTTTAGATGTTGGGCACTGAAGCCGCGATAACAGTTTGTGATGTGGCCTTTGCAACCGACCATCAAGTTAGTCCAGATTATAAAGCAGTAGTCGCCGAAACCGTTATTGGCACACGAAACTTTATTAAACGTGAGTACTGCAAGGCCACATCCAAGGTCGCCTGTTTATAGTTGATATCGTTACGAAGAAAAAAAAAAAAAAACAAATGGTCGTGCGAATATGCGCTCAGCTATGCGCTTGATCCGTGAATGGCTGAACGCTAGCGATAAATCGACACAAAAATGAATTCGAACTGTTTCATCGACTAAGGAATGCTATTTGGCAATTCATCTATGCATATCGGAAACGTTGCAATTGAACGCATCCCGGTACTCCGGGAGCGGTAGCAGGGCGTCGTCAATCGCCGTCAGCGCGGTCACCAACGTTCTCTGGCCGACAACGCGCGTGTAATGGCGACTGCGGGCCAGAGTGCACAGCGTCCGGGCGACGCCGATAAAGAAGAGCTGGTCCGGCGCCGTGGTCTCCAGCCCTTGCACAGTTGGAGCGTCGCGAAAGTCGTCGTGCATATGGTACGACAGGTAGGCCACTCTCGCGGCGAGGGCGTCCGTCCTGGACCCGTTGTGCGCTCCTCCCCATCGAGCCGCAGCCGCGACGAGCCGAGCGCGAACGGTGCGCAGCGAACGCGCCAGGAAATTGCCGTCCGTAGACGACGCCGCTTGCTCGGCGTTCTTGGAGAACAGCTCGGTGAGCACAGCCGTGGCTAGCAGGAAACCGAGGCCTCCGTAGTTTAGGGAAGGCACCGTCCCCTCGACGTAGTAGGGCGGCTGGAGGACTGCTGGCAGGACGTAAAAGCGGTTGTCCTGGATGTCGTACACGGAGTGCCAGGCCGGATCGAACGTCCAGCGCTCGGGGTCTTCCGGGAACATGAGCCGCTCGCGGCCCCACATGCTGCGCGCCGGGTCGAAGCTGCGCTGGTAGGTCACCCTGGCGGCGCTCACGTGAGACTCGAGGTAGGAGCCGCCGATCCTTACCGGCTCGTAGTACGCGTCCAAGCGGGCTTCGTCCGCTGCCCACTCAGGGTAGCCGATGGTCAGGTCCATCGTGGAGCGCAGCTTGCGGTACACGCCCTCGACCTCGGGATCCAGCGGCCGGTGGTTCTTGACGATGTAGATGTCCAGGCTTCTGGCCACGTGGTAGGCAACTCGGTACGCCTCGTAGTTTGTCGACGTCCTGGGGCTCTTAAGAGCGTACACGCGGCCCATGGCGAACGGCAGCACCTGGTTGACTTGCGTGAGGCAGTGCCTCGAAGGCTGGTGCGTTTCGAGGCCGGTCGCCTGGAGGAATTGCTTGTACGCGTTCGCCATGGACGTGGTGGTGTACGGAGCGAGCCGGCTCACCACTTTCCATCCGAAGTAGTTGGCTGCTGGCACGCTGTCGCCAACGATGGTGGCCGTGACGTTGGCGGCGTATTCCCAGGATGCCGACTGGAGGTGGGGGTAATTCCTGGCAGCTCCTTGGGTTACCTCGTCGAGGAACCGTTCCCAGTCCCACTTGGTGCCGGCCAGATCCCTCAGCGTCTTGCGTTTGTAGGCACCGTCGTCGTCGTTGCAAGACTGCACCTGCGCTCTTGCCAGGCCCGTTTCGAAGGCTACTACGTTGGCCGGCACATCGCTTCGGTTCGTATAGAAGCCCGCGATCATTTTCTGCACGGAGTCGATGTAGGCTAAATACACTCCGACGTCCGCCGTCTTCTCTATAAAGCTCAACGGTGGCAGGCCGAGTAGCGGACATCCCACGGTAAAAACGAACGTGTCTCCCGACTTGCGTAACCGCAGGCTGAAGTAGGGTTCCGCACCCGTGTCGCGCGTGAAGAGCTCGAGCACTCTTTGCGGCTTGCTTAAGGCTGTGTCACCTTCGCGAAACGGCCACCGGTCAACTTCGTAGCGTCGAAGGAGACTGCGGAAGTACTCCAGCCCGGCGCGGTCGCGGCTTTCGTGGTCTCGGCAGCTCGCGTATAACAGCGCCAGTTTGCCACGGCTGGTAGAAGGCCACACCTGGCTCAGCTGGGTTTCCAAGAAGTCGCCGACTTCGCGCAACACTTCGGCCGTGACGAGTCGCTCGCTTCCAACGAGAACCCTGTGGTACTTGGACGGCGGCTCGTGCACCCACGGGTGACAGACCTTGTCGAAGATGCTGCGGCACGCGTCCGCGGACTCGTTTAGCGTGTAGTAGAGGTTGAGCCCAGCGGAGCCGCACGCGGGATCTCGGCACACGGGCCGCCTATAAACGAAAGCCGGGGACTGTAGCGTGGCGTTCGTCAGCCACGCGGACTCTCGCAGGCTAAGGATTCGCATGTGCGAAAAGATGACGAACAGAAAGGCGAGAGCCATGTCCAAGAGCAGCAGTCTCATCGGTATCCTTTGCAGCACCGCGGTCACGTAGTGGTGGTACTCCGGCTCGTTGACGTAACACGAACGCAGCTGGTCTCCCGCTTTTGGAACGGCACCAGCTTCATTGTGATCGGTACCGCCGTCCCGCGGCTTCTCATTCTTAGGTAGCTGGGTCCTCTGCAGTCGCTTAGAAGAGGCTTGCGTACGTATCTCGGTAGGCGACGAAACGACGAAAGGCTGAGAAGTGGCAGTCGCCGGAGTTTGGTGCCCCACAGTCTCCTTGGATTGGCCGGCGACTGCTTGACCAGCCGTGAGAGCAGCGGCGCCGGAAGCTGCGGCACTTCTAGCTCCTGTAGTCGCATGTGACCGTCCCGCTGCAAGGTTTGCGTCAGAAGGTTTTGTCGCTGAAGCTTTTGTTGCTGGAAGTTCGGTTGCGGGAGGTTTTGCCGAAGTAGTCGCAGCTGTTGGAGCAGCCGTCAGTGGTTTCGGCGGTATCGCAGCCGCGTCCTTAGCGGCAGGCGCTGCCTCTAGAGATTCGGCCGTGGGCTCCCCTTGACGGGACCGTCGTCTTGAGGCGACGCCATGCTTTCCGTCATCTGGCTCGGCGTGGGGTTCGACGCTATCCTCACCGCCAGTGCCCTTGGTGGTGCTGATTTCGGCGCCGGTTTCGAGGCCCTCTCCGACGACGGCCGCGCTGCTTCCGTGGGAGCCGCTCTCCTCGCGCGCGCTCTCCGTGTCGAAGACCTGCAGCTGCGCGGGCATCGGGCCGGGCTTCAACGGGCACTCGGAAACGGCGCCGGCGCACTTGGCGCGCGCCGTCCAGTAGGGCAGGTGCGATTCCTCGGTGCCGTGCTGCACGATCTCCTCCTGCTGTCGTTCACCTGCTGGCTCGGCGTTACCGGCAGCGATCAGCTGCGACCATGGCATCGCAGCCGAAGGTGGTCTGCCCGGCACTTTGTCGGGTGCCTTCGCCTGCGGCGAGGGCTCGTCGACTGACCGCTGGCTGGGCTTGTCTTCGGTGCTGCTGCTGAGCGACGAGGCGAATAAATCGAAGGCCGAGCCCCGGTCGCCGAACCAGGCATACGGGGTCCGCGCGACCGCCCCCTGCGGTGGTTCGGCTGCGTTCTCGGGCCGCTGGTGCTGCAGCGGTGGCGTCTGTTGCGTGGTCATCTCCCGGCGCCGCCTCAGCTCGTCCGAGTCCCACTTGAGCCACCGGCCCTCGCTGTACTCCTCGGTCGCGCTGGCGTCCTGCGGCCGGCTGGTCAAAGCACGGTCCTCTGTCGACATGGAATACTCCGATGGAGGCTGGAATTCCCATCGGGAACGCTGCAGCGGCGGAGAAATGAGCTGCGACTGCGGCGAGACGACTTGGGAGCTCGAGACGTCGCAGCGGTTGTGCGCAGCGGGAAGAGTGCCGCTAGAGTTGTTCGGTTCGCCCATGGCTTGCTTCTATCTCAGCTGGCTTCTCGAGGCGCGTGGCTATCACGGGCTGCGCGTGGCACGCGGTGGCTTGCTCCTCTATTAATGGCGTCTGCCCACTACCGGGCATTGGCCGAGAAGCCAGCAGGAAAAGACAGGGTAGAAAAAAGCAGCAGCAAGAAACACAACATCTTTAAAGACTGTAGGTTTACTTCGATCTTTTTCATTCTCCTAATTGTTGTAATATCGACGGTGATCATGACGACTCCAGAAAGTATGGCATACGCTCTCTGTTTTCACCGTCCAAGACGATGCTTCATTTTTAATCTAAATTTCCAGATTTGTTTAGTTTCCTAGGTCTTTACCTTAACCATCCTGCCGGCCGGTTCTTGGCCCATCCCCCTTTGTGGGTGAGCGCCATCAGGGCGAGGATATATCATCATCAAGTGTGGCGGCGTTAGCAAGCGTGCGTGCACATTGCACTTCCTCTGTCGATTTACATTTTCTAGCCACGTTTCCCGGTATCATTCGCAGGGCGGTGATGCAGCTCCTCCGGCCAACCACTCCGCATTTCTCATAATAAATTTCTCCTTCTCTTGTGCCATGATAGAAAACGTGAGGTGGAGTCTTGCGAAACGTTTCTGGCATAGAGCTTCTCACCGTAATAGTAAGAAACTCTATGGTTTCTGGCCAGTGAGAGAGGAAAAACACGTTGGCCTGATATAGTGTCCGTCGGGCACTGTATAGTAGAACAAAAGAAATGGTACATTTAAAAGCAACGATTGACAGAGGGATAGAAAGTAAGAATAACGTGGTAGTCGACAGCAGGATATGGAAGAATGAAGTTTGATTGTAAACATCGCTTTGACTGCGACGGACTGCAGAGTTCAATGAAGAGAGCGCTGCCGCAGTACGCTGCAAATGTCGGTGTCCGTTATCGTTCACATGATCTGGTACATATAGACGGCATGACCACGAGGGCGTGAAGGCGATAGCGTGATCACGATGGCAGATAGTGGCAGCGCGCCGGCGCATTTTACGATTCTCCATTCGTCTACGCCAAACAGACCCGGTACTCCCTTCTGGCGATTTGCTCTAAGTTTGCGAGGAGCTTACGAGCTGCGGTGCTCGGTCTAATCAAGACTGCAGGCGTAGCCGGTAAGACAACTGCGCACATCGGTGAGTGACGCGCAGCGGGCTTCGACGACGAACACACCCCCTCCGACTTTCATGATTTCTTTTTTTTTTACGCCACATGATTCTCGGCCGGCCTTGCACCGTCTCACTGACAAAGCACTGAACCAACGTTGTTATTGTCGTCGCATCATGGGTGCCGGGTCGCGGAAGTTACGAAGACGTTGTTGCTGCACGATTTCCTTCCCTTTTTTTTTAAATTTTTTTTCTTTCTCACTTTATTGCTCTTTATCTTTGTAATTTTTTTTCTACTTTAGTGATAGGGTGGTAAACATTAATGTAATTATCATCAATAGGCTACAATACGTCTTCTTGGCCAATCCCCCAGAGTGGGTGTGTGCCAAACTTGGTAGGCTACAAACAAACAGAGTGCTGGCGGACACGGCCATGTGTCCGACGTCCTCAGGCTGAATCAAGGGCCGATACGCGATCCAATCGTTATGGTCATCGCCTCGCTGACGCGACCCCAAGCGGCGATGAAGTCCGGGAGGGGCCGGGGGGCCCGCAACCCGCCCCGGCCGCCTCAGCGTCAACAGCAGCCTGATGGCGTCGGCGGCCCGTTGTCGGCGGCGGCGGCCCCCTCCTGCTCCCAGTACGAGCTGGCCTGGTCATCGTGCGTGCTGCGACGCAAGAACTCGCGCAGCGGCAATAGCTGGTGCTCCGCTCGCTCGCCCGTTCCGCTGGTCGACAACCCCCCGGCAACAACTACGGCCGACGCACAGGGACGACGACGTAAGCGCTGCCCAGTGTTAGATTAGAAGCGACCTGTTTCCGCTGTGCGCGTATTACCAAAGTTATACCCTATAACTCTCCCGCCAGCTGCTTAAGCTAGACGAAGACACGTTATAGCTTCAAGTGCGCTAAACAATGCGACGCACAGGTCAAGCCTCACAATGCTCAAGTCGCGACACCTGATAAGAAGCATATCCGAGATGTAGTTTCAAATTTCCCCATGTTTTACACAATGTGTTCACGTTGAAATGCTTATTTCGTTCTTATACCGAAATCTGTAGTCATATAATACTTTACAGTGATGCTGTCAAGCGCTGTTAACCTTTAAACGGAATAGTATACAAAAACGAGTTTGTGCAGATTCATTTTTTGATGTAATGGAGCTGAAAGTGCAAGGTCTCGATGGCGTATTTCTAAGTGTAAATCCATACATTCATCAATTGCATTCGGCCGTGTATGTGTACTGACACATTCTTTTTTCTACCGCGTGCAGAATCGGGTAGATAGAGGAAATGAATGGCTTTATTTTTTTTTTTTTTCGCGCGAGTTCTTTCGTGAACGTAGCGCTTACGCAACAATATAGGTCTCGCTGGCAATCGGCATTCCTCGGCTCAATGAGCGCCGAATGAGGAAAAGTCGCGCTCTTCGTCTCATGTTGTGACGTCGCGTTTCCTTACTGCGCACATGGACCATACGGGTTGTGAAAGACCGCAGCCACCGCCTCTTGACTCGAACTCTGCGAGACGCCAGGCCACGCAGCTTACGCTTGCAGGTTCTTTCACATTGTGTAAACATATGCCTGGCTCCCTGCGGCGTGCCTGTACCGGCCGTCGCGCGCCTTTGGGCCCGGTGGTTTTCCCGCGCGGTGAACCCGGTGTTTGCGTCCTGTGCCCCAAAAAGGGCGCCCGCTGCCTTCCTCCTCGGTACCGAAATAGTGCGCCCTCCCCCGTCCTCCTCTCGGGGCACAGTGGGGCGGGGGTCCCCGCTTTATAAGGCTCTGGTCGGCGCACCCTGGCACCGCTCGACGGACCTCGGCAGGAATACTGCGCGCAGCCAGCGCAGCGTGTCCGCCGCGCCTTTGCGCACGTGTGCGAAGCCAGGGGCGCTGTAACGGTCGATCGGCCTTCGGTGTATCTCACATTTCGCACACGCTGATTGGCTAAGCCGGCGGACTGGGATGCCGCTCGCTTTAACCAGGTGTCGCTGAACGTTGCGTCGAGCAAACGTCAAATTATATGATAGTAATAATATCTGGGACTTTACGTGCCAAAACCACGATATGATTGAGGCACGCCGTATAGTGGAGGGCGCCGAAATTTTCGACCATCTGGTGCTCTTTAACGTGTTATGACACCGCGCAGTATACGGGCCTCTCGCATTTCGGCTCCATCGAAGTGCGACCGCTGTGGCCGTGATCGAACCTGCGACCTTCGGTTCAACAGCTGAGCAGCGTAACCACTGTACCACCGCAACGGACAAGTCAAGTTATATCGTCGAATCAAAGCCACCAAAGAATACCCACGTAACCTGTAAAGAATATAGAGGCCCCTCCGGATCGTGTTTCGTGCATTTCGAATTGTGCGACTAGCCCGGACACCGACGCTATCGCTCCAATCGTCCACTGTGCGCTGTGGTTCGTGAGAAATGAATGAAAAAAACAGAAAGAAATATAAAATAGGAACGCTACAAAAGAGTGACCCATATGGCGACCTCATGCGTGATAGGCGGTTACGTATTATAGGGGCGTGGTCTAAATTCCTGTGTACCTCTTCCACGACTTGTACGGTCTATGCAGCTCTCTCTTATTTTGTGGAAGTATTATCGTCTCTCAAGACCATCGGTTTCACCATATGAATACAGCCGCGTCAATGCCACGATGTTTCCAACGCATTCCGCCGGTGAAAGCAGCCAGCCGCGCGCATTTCCGACGTGTCTTCCGGCGGACTGCATGTTTTCGGGGCATTTAGCTTTGCCATTCTTTTAACGGGGGCATTTTCTGGCAGCATTGATTAGGCTGGAAGCGTGTAGCTGATTTGGCGCTTTCGAAGCGCTTAACTTCACCGTCTGCAAGCATTTAAGAGAAGGTTATTGAAGCCCAGGCAATGAAGCCAAAGTTATTCAATTATGTGGTTCCACAATAACTCGCCCAATGCCTTTTTACATCGCCAGTAATCATAAGGCATCACAGGGCAGGTAAACGAATTGGGCAATGGTGTTCGGTCTGTAGATGGATACCGAGGCTCTTCGACTCCAAGACCGGCGTCCCGCATACATATATGGTTACAGACTGTCCGGGAAGGCTTGCATGGCTTTATTATACGGATGTACGCATATCTGCCACGTACAGTGCGAACCACAGTTGTCTAGAACGGTCGTGTGAGTGTGCTGTGGACGCTGGCCTCGCCCGCAGCTTTTACCTCGCGTTAGCTTGAAGCTTCCGGTCATGCTTGAATTATAGCACAAGGACCTATAGCTTGCGGTATGACTGCGTTGGACATCATTACGGCGGCGGTCTCTGCACATCTTTGCGAAAAGCGGCGGCTGAAGCGTTCGACTGGCCTGTCTATACTCGCGGACAACTGTTCTTGGCAATGAAGGGAAAGCTACGGGGGCGGAGCGTCTGCACATGTACTGCTACGCGAAGTAGTCCGGTTCGGCATACGTCTCGTAACGCCGTGGAAAGTGATGGCGAGCGTTGCATTTCGACGCAAACGCTGCTTAGCGTCTAAGGTGCGGGTAAAAGGCGCGACTTTTTCACGCACGCAAAAACGCAAAGTGAAAACGTATAAAGTAAAAGAAATACAAATATCTGGCTTGTGTGCGCTGCGTTCCCTCTCAAAAAGCGACATGTAGAAAATGGTGTATTTTGTATATGTGACGCAGAAAATACGGACGCAATTGTGGGACTACATTCATTAGCGGTAGGATACGTGCACTGTGGCTCTGTAGCCTTCGCTTCATTGCCAAGAAACGTTGTCCGCGCGTATAGTCAAGTGTTATTCAGACTCTGCCATCGAGTGTTGTTGCTATTAGCATAAATTCATAGTCGTACGTGCCAGGCCCACGGTCTGATTATTAAGAGCATGTCGCAGCTAGTGGAGCACCTAAATAGGACACGGGCATTTTCGCATTTCGCCCTTATCGAAACGCGGCTGCCAGAGACGGGGGATCGAACCCGGGACTTCGTGGTCAGGAGCGCGAAACTATATATCCATTGAACCACCACGGTGGGTTGTTCTCGCTTTGTGTGGCCTACATAGTTATAGCAGAAGGGAGACTTGGGGTCAGTTGGTGAGCATTCATGTTTATTTTGGTTAGGATTCAGCGCTCGTCTTGCGCAATTTCACCTTTGTGTTCTGCGCTGTTGAAACATGAAATTAACTACTTCTATTCGAGGTGCCGCATTTACTTGTTCGGCGCTGCTGCCGTGTCAGACTAGAAGTATCTGGCGGTCAGAATACATTTCCCGCGTTCACGTAGCTTGGAGGGAACACCAAAGTGAAACTTTAAACAAAGTTTATACTGATAAACTGTATGATTAGATCTCTGTTGTCGTTGATATCGCCATCGTGGGTTGTTAAACGAAAAAAAAAAAGAGGTCAGAGTTTAATTTTTTGAACTTCGCGCCAAAACTTGAGCATCTTAATGCCATTGTGACGTGATGGATTTCAAAGCTACTTTCTTCGCGTTTAAGCTTCGCTGGCTTCGTAAGGTTTCCCACAACTGGTTCCCTTAGAACACAATTCACTTTTACCGATGAATAATTATGCAAGCCCTAGCAGACGACATCGGAATCTGTGACGTCACAGCGGGTTGCGGGAACGTCGAGGCAGCGTCAGAGTTCTTTTGTTGTGCATGATAAGAGTGTTACAGATTATGTATATACAAACATACAGAGGGAAGTCCCATAGTCGACAGACTGTGCGACCTCCCTTGATCGTCGCCACCTGTTTTCTTTTAGGGGCGAAGCTCCTTAAGGCGGCACCCGTTCGTCCCTCGTCGTGCTCGTAGTAGTGAGTAACAAGTCTTACCCTTTGACCTCCAAGGTGGTGCCGGTGGGAGATTTCTCCTGTGCGTTGTTGAACAATAAAAAATTCGCAGCGTGCGCGTTAACTAAAAGCCGAATTCTTCTGTCTCTGTAGAAGTGTAAGTGTTAGCTAAAAGCCGACTTCTTCTGTCTCTCATTCCCATTAGCAGCCATTGTTTACCTCCAAGGTAGTGCCTGGTGAGATTTCTCCTGTGCGTGATTAAACAATAAAAATTTTGTTCAAAACGCCGTTGATTGATGAAATAAACCAACGAAAGACGCCAGATGTTTTGTAAAAACAAAAACGAAAGAACGCCAGATGTTTCTAAAGCAAAACGAAAAAACGCCAGCTGCTTAACGAAAGACGCAAGGTGTTTTCTAAAGCAATGGTTTTCTAAACAAGAAAATTCACAGCGTACATGTAAAATTAAAGTGAGTGCAAGTCGTCATAACTCATCGAACCTTTAGTATAAACGCCCGATCTCACGTCGGTGATGATGTACTGGGCGATTCCGGAAGATTCCCGGTTTACCGATGAACCTCCGCGCTTCGCCCACTCATCATCATTCACTCCGTGGATATGCTGTATTTTTTTTTTCCCCATTAAATTTCTCGCTTCCGTATGCTCGCGGGAAGAGCCAACGCTCTCAGATTTTTTTGCTTTAAAATGTTGCTGCTTTTGGCATCGTGAAAGGGCTGTTTACTGACGCGACAAAAATCGTTAATCTCTTTAGTGACCCTTTAATATTGCTTAGGCTAACTTGCTAATCAGTAAGCACGCGGTTGTGTTGATGAATTTACACGTACGCTATTCTTTCTTTCTTTCTTTCTTTCTTTCTTTCTTTCTTTCTTTCTTTCTTTGTAGTTTGCTTTGTTTCTTTGAACTTTGTATTTGGCACAGACGAGGTAATTTCGTTCAGTACGCGTTCTGAGCGCGCCTCTGGAGGGCCGTGATGCAGAACCAGTGTAAGAGAACTTTGAGAAGCACTTTCTTTCTTTAGCTTACGGACAGCACATCTCTTCCACCCGCTTTCTTTCTTTAGGTTTCTTTCTTTCTTCTTTCTAGCACAAAAGTAGTCTTAGGCCTCTTTCTATAGGTGCTCTTTCTATTTTTCTTTCTTTCTTTCTTTCTTTCTTTCTTTGGCACTTTCTTCTTTCTTTCTTTCTTTCTTTATTTCATTTTTCTAATTCTTTCTTTCTTTCTTTTCACGTTCTGGACAATTCAAGCTTTCTTTCTTTGCGAGGCTTTTTTGAGCGCCACGGTTCTCTTCTTTCTTTCTTTCTTTCTTTCTTTCTTTCTTTCTTTCTTTCTTTCTTTCTTTCTTCTTTCTTTCTTTCTTTCTTTCTTTCTTTTCTTTCTTTCTTTTCGTTCTTCGTTCTGTGTCTTTCAACGACTGGGAGTAATTTTGGGTCATGCACTTCCATTTCATTCACGCTGTAAACTGAACTGAGAGTGCACATGCGTTGCGCAACCAGTGAAGCATAAAGGTTTCAGTGTGGTCGCATTCAACAGTCAACGCGTTTTTTTATTTTTATTTTATTTTTTAAAGAACCCTTTCGGCGACGCGGTTCCCTCGTTAGCGTCGCGCAAAGAAACGTGACGTCAGCGACGTTGTTTACCTGTCACTCTCGCGTAACGACAGCGCTCGCCCAGCCAAGATGCGGCTTCTCGTTTGGTTTGCGTCCAAAAGTGTATTTGCGTTGCAAGGCAGGCCTCGTTTGCTCGTGCTCCGAGAGCGCAGCTGCGCCTGTATAGCTGCTCGCTGATACGAGCTGCTCACTTTGTCGCGTCACTAAGAAAGTATACCTTATATATGTGTGCTATATTACTCTATTTAAAATGAGCTTTTCGACTTTCAGCCTTTGGCTGTCCTCAGGTTGGTGGTTTGCGTGAGGCCTTCGCGTGGCCGATGTTTTACAGTGTATTCCATTTTTCACATAATTTATTTGCACATGAATTCCGCCTCAAAGACGCGAACGAAAACTTAACTTGTGCGGCATTACTGCTTTTACTATGGCCAGTGGCCTAGTGTTTATGTCGCTCGACTGCTGACCCGAAGGTCGCGGGATCGAATCTCGGCCGCGGCGGCTGCATTTTCGATGGAGGCGAATATGTTAGAGGCCCGTGTGCTTAGACTGAGGTGCACGTTAAAGAACTCCAGGTTTTCGAAATTTCCGGAGCCCTACACTACCGGCGTCCCTCGTAATCATATCGTGGTTTTGGGACATTAAACCACAGATATTATTATTGTTTTTACTGTGACAGATTGAATGTACCAAAACTAACTACGCAGAGGAAATTTTTCTTTGATGAGAGAAAAAAAAAGGTGTCAGCTGTATATATATATATATGTATATATATATATATATATATATATATATATATATATATAACTTAAGCCTTTAGGTATCAACCACTTGTGCAGGAACCGCAGCAGGCAATGAAGAAAGAAAAAAAAATACTTCGAAGGTGTAATTATTGTCTTAGCACGAGTATCAAACGTGGGAACATGAAGACACAGCATGTCACACCGTCAGGGCAAGCAGGACGTTATAGCAGATCGTATCCTGTCGGAGCGCTTATGTGCGTATCGGCATGCATACATTCTAAGAAAAAAAAGAATCAGGTATTTGGGAAGTATTTCGGCCACGAACAATAATCGCCATGTGGCTTCCTCGCGTGTCTTTTATTGAAAACTCGGGTCTCGCCGATTTTTTTTTCTTTTTAATATTATTAAGAATGCTTTGTCAGTCTGATAGCGCGCACCCCATTCGTGCCGGGACCGCAGTGATGTCAACGCAAGGACTAGCTATAGTGCGCGAGACAGATGGCGATTATATAGTTGCCTGGCAGAAATACTCCTCAAATGCTCAATCTTTTTCTTCGAGTGTACTACCCTACTGAGAGCACACAGTGCCTCACGGTTGGGCGGATCACCCTGGTAATAATCAGGTAATAATTGATGGTGTTTAAAATCCGAAAACCACGATGAGATTATGTGGGACGCCGTAGTGGAAGACTCCGGAAATTTCGACCACCTGGGGCACCTAAGTCTAAGTACACGAGCCCCAAGCATTTTCGCTTCCGTCGAAAATGCAGCCGCCGCGGCCGGGATTCGATTCCGCGACCTTCGGGTCAGCAGTCGAGCGCCATAACCACCGTGGCGGTTCCAGTTAATATTCAGTTAATACTTGAGCAACGACAGTGCATCTGAGATTGGAAGCCAACGCCTGCAAGTTACTGCTTCCTCAGTGCATGTTCCTCAGTGCATGTGTGTGAGTGCAGCGCACATGTACACACATTGGTTTACGAAGTTGACAAAACGACAAAGAGGGGGCGGGGCGTGGGGAGGGGGTGAAGGAAGCAACAGAATAGGTAGACTTTAGCAAAATGAATCGCTTTACTGCCGTGCTGTTTTCTAATTTACTTTAGCGCGTGCAGGCAATTGCCTTAATGCAACCTGGTGAGAACAGTGCTTCTTTCTGTGCGGTCCTCATCCACTTGAACCGGTGCCAGTAAAATTTGGCACTTTCGGAAGGCGATTGTGTTAGCGTCACCCTGAGGCAGAATTTGTGGCGTAACGAGCTTGCTTGCTTTCTTGCATCTCCGTCTTCTTCATCTTTAGTTTTTTTTTTCTAACTCTGTACTGGAACGCTATGTTCAGGAGGCTTAGTGCCGCAATTCCGGGCCCGCCGGGGCACGGGCCCGCACACCGGGCCCGTGCCCCCCCCCCCCCTCCTCCGAAATGTTTTTCTCCCGTGGTATACCCGGACCCCACGTCGGATCAAGGGCTTGCTCCCCCCGAAAAAAATGTCTGCCTACGCCACTGTCCCCCAGTGAGCTTAATAGCCTCAGCTCTCTTTCTACTCTCGTCAGGGTGATATATGTTGCGTGATGAGTGGCGTTTTGTTTTATCGAAGTAGCGATTTAGGAAATCTGTGCTGCCCTTGTGATACCTCAGAGGCTCTATAAGAAAACCCTCGATCTCGCTTCGTATATATACCTCTGCGTTGGTGTTGGAAATGACGATTATATGGGATGTGCTGCGACTTACGTCATGCCCGCCGATCACCGAGGGCATGCACGTATAGTCAGCGTAATGGCTCTATGAATGCTGATAAACTGATAATAATTGATCACCCGTCAGTAAGCTTCGCCAGAGATAACTTCGTTGATTGCTCGTTGGTACTGCTCTTATACTGCTCTCATTTAGCCAAAGTGATCTTTTTTATTTTATATAGTTGGCCTTTAAACGGCTTGCTTATATGAGGTCCTGATGGCTCAGTCTGCAGACAGCAATTCGATACTGCCGTCGTAATGTTGAAGGCGTATAACGAATTTCAGCTCATGAGCCTCCATCGTGTTCGCACGAACTGTACGTCGCTTTGTATATACCGTGCATTCGTGGTCGGTATTTGTTGTTATTTTCATGCAGCGGTGCTCCAGTGCTTAAGGTGCAGGGTCGACCACATCCAAGGTGAACATTTCATTAGTTTTCAAGCCGGCAAAACTATATTTCACGAGGGAAATGTCCGTTATGTGACGTCCACGGATGGCGTCGATTATCACAATAATAATTTTAATAGTAATGTATTAGACATCAGCTTCTATATGAAGTCTTGAATACTAATGACGTGTTCATCTTAGATGTTGTGAATTGGCGAGTATGCAGAGATTGACGCTGCAACTTCGTGGTCTTCGTTTTGATTGTCGGGCTATTCGCCCTTGATGTCTCGCGCGAGGCGTTTCCTATTGTGACGTCATTTCCTTTAACTTTTTCCTCGCCTTGTTCTCGCAGTGGCCGGCGACATCAGGGCGCACCTGCAGTCTATGCTGTACATGCTGCGGCGCGAAGACACGCTCAAAATGGTGAGTCGATTTTCTTTTGCCGCTTCTGCGCTAGCCGGAGCGAAACGTATACTGCAATTCCGCAGCGAAAGATGTCGGACTTAAGCCGGTAGCAGTTGTAAATATCGTCTTAATTAGAGGTGAAGACCAGTGGCTTCTCTCCGCGTTTCACGATGACGTGCTCTTTGCTGGCACTCACTATGCTTAGAACGCCTTCGCACGGATGCGCTTAGTTCCATTTCGGTATAACTTTGATATAAAAAGCTGCCCTGATTTTAAAGACGATAGTCTTTCTTGGGGAACTTAGACGCAGAAATTTTGGTCTGCCTGTCTGTCTTTCTGTTTGTTTGTTTGGTTGTTTGTTTGTCTGTCTGTCTGTCTGTCACCCGACTCAGCCACCCGGCCGAAGTTTAACCACTTTCTGAACGCCCAGCCATCTTGCACTGGTATCGTCATTCATACTTGTGAACATTGTCGATCAAATAGCAAATATTACGCATATCTGAGGAGCAACATGAATACGTAAGTATTAGGTGATGTATTCCTTTAGTAGAAAATACATAGATACGCAATTCTAAAGACCCTAGTGTTTCTTTCGCTGCGCTGAAAATGCTAGTGTTTTTTGGGCTGCGCTGCAAATGCGATGCTAGGAGCCAGATGCTGCGATTCAACATAGAGGAGGAGGACTCATGTAGTACGGCCGGCAGAGAACTATCGTCTTTCGACGCATTTGCAACGAAGCACGCAGATACGCGGCCATTTTTTTTTTTTTTTTGAAAAAAGAAAGCCCTCATAGATGACATTCTCGAAGTGCTCTCCGGTAATTAAAAGGATGACGAAATTGGACTTGATTTATTTATCTCTTTCTTGCAGTGGCGTTCACATAAGCGTGCTTTCTCGATGCGCTCGTATAGACATGCAGCGCTCGTCGTACTTTAAATTAGGAGCGTAAGCCTATTATCGTTATCACGATTATGTTGACACTGTTTTCATGGCTGTATTTGCCACTCACTTTCTTAATGACGTGTGCTGTCCGCGATAATAGCGTCTGACCGAGTTCAACTACCGCATTTATTCGTATACTACAATTACTGGTTAATGTCGTCTAATCTCGACTAATAATCGCCACCCGCTGCTGTAACAATTTGTCTTTATTAAATTTGAATTGAATGCTTGTATTGTCTGCCATTTCTTTATGTGTATGCGCCTACGACTCGTCCGTGCAGACGAAGTGAAAATTTGCTGCGGACATGCGCATGCGCGCGTAAGCGACAGTCGTAGCTTCTGCGACCGTTTAAATTTCCTTGTATCGTTTCGTTAACGAGCAAACCGCGCTGGTTATCGCTGTATATTTTTTGTCTCGACGGCATGTCGCGATTGCTGCGCCGTGCGCGCTTTATCCTTAAAAGACAGATTTACTTGGGCGCCCGCAGCAGTTCTATACGGGTGCAGGCTGCCAGCCATTTCTGATGGCAGCATGCATCCGCAGAACGGCTGCGGACATCCAAAAAACGCTGGCGCTCGCGCGGCGTTTTCTTGCGAAACGCCCGTCGCAGCAAAGCGACGACGCTCGCGCAGCTGCTTTCTCGTGTTCTGCGTACAAACCCCCACCGCGCATGTGTCGCTGCTTCCGGCGCGGGACCGGCGACATCCGATTCCGCTGGGAAAACGACGAAACGTTGCCGAAAGCCCCGGGACATTATTTTTCTATCTCTCCTGTTTTTTTTCTATCTCTTTTTCTTTATATTTCTCTCTTTCTTTCTCTTCTCTCACGGCTCAGAGTTCGCGCACTTTGGCTCTGAGCTCGGCTGTTCCGGTGTCTCCTTCCTGGGAAAATTCCGCAAGGAGCGCGATCGCGGTGTTCTCGCCTGCACGCGCGTTCCACGGAATATGTCGCTAAAGTTGTATTCACACGACGGACGTGATCGCGGATGATCAGTCACGTGACGTGTGACGTGATCCGGATCTCTCCGCGGCCATCATTCACACGACAGGGGAGAATTCACGCTACAGGCGATGATTTCGGCATTGCTTCCCGAGGATGATTTGGGCCTTCGTCGTTTCACGAATCGCTCCGTGCGGACCGAAGCGGGAACGGCTGACGCATGGTGACGTAATACGCATTCCGCAGGCTCGAATCGCGATTTCTTCCGTCGTGTGAATACAGCTTAAACGACGACGCCCTGGCTGTCCTCATGAATGTGAGGCGAAATGGGACGAGCTTCTTGCAAACCACTTGTATAGGCAGCGCGACAGTATTCATTAAAGTATATTGCAGATGTAGAGGCGCCATAGCAGCTTTTTCTTTACGCGCAGGAAAATATCTTCGTCGAATTGCTTTTTTTTGTGTGTGTGTGGGTCGGTCGGCGTCGGTCGGATGTGAGATGAACGCCTCCAAATCATTCCACACTGCTCCAGAGAAACAGGCCATGCTTGTAACTTTTCCCACCGTTACCGCTTTCGGTTTGAATGCGGCGCCATCACGCATTTCGTCACTCGGTTTGTCCAATTTCAGTGGTCGAAATAAAGGGGACATACGGGCATTTGCATGAAGAAAACAACGTCAGCCGCTCTGCTCTTCAACCGTGAGTCGGAATAACATGTGGTCATTGTACAAACGCGTGCTTCTTTCAGTTTTTAGTTTCTTTAACTATAGTTTGACCTAACCTAACCTATTTACGTGTGCTTTGATCATCATTCACGTAATCAACACCATCTTTGTCTTTCTCTTGGCAACAACCATTTCCCTTCCACAAGGGTGAGGAGGAAGCGAGAAGGAAACAACCTTATTAAAAAAAAATAGAGCACACCTCGTCGTGGAATCGAACCCCGGTCTATCGCGTGACAGGCGGAGATACTAACCACTATACTAACGAGGAGAAGAGCGGGAGGCGAGAACTTCCATTTCCGAAGTTCCGATCACGCCGATCACTCAGATTTCCTACTGTATATAAATGCCTCTGATCATGATTAAAATCTACCGCCTTCGCTTCACGCCTTATTGGGCTACGCAGCATTCGCACCGTTTCGCGAACACTTCACGATGTCCCTTTCACGGCGGCAGTGTCGCGTCAAGGTCGCAGGGGCCTTCCACTGCCATGCTATACTATAGCCCTCGGTGGGGGACGGGTTGAGCTGGTCGCCGCAGAAAGCTTGTTGTATGACCGTTTCGAGTTGCCGACAGATAGCGCAGCGAACGGTCCGGAGGTGTCTGGCGTGGTTCGCGTACTCCGCAAAGGCCTTGCCCACATGGCCTCACGCCAGGTGCTGTGCTTACTTGTACCGTGTCGATATGACCTGTCTTCGCGCCCCAACAGAGCTGCGGAGCTCCAGCGTATTGGGCTTGTTCGATCTCCCACTTTACCTTCGCGTCTCCACCTCCTCCACTTGTGCTTGTTCCACTCCGCTTGTTCGCTGTGCAGTAGCGCCGAAACTCGAAGCCGACGTCTCTCTGTCACCGGCAAGCGGCACGGGGCGTCTGGTCGCGGTCCCCACGCCAGGAAACGCTCCCCGTCCTTCTCGTCGCGTCGCCAATCTGTTCGCTTTCCGTCGCTGTTGACGGACGCGAAGGCGGGGACACACTACTGTCGCTCGTGATGTAGTATCCTTGGCCCCGTTCGCTTTCCGGGGCTTCGGGAGGTCTCTCGGTGTTCGTTCAGTATTTCGGGCGCTGCGTGCACCAGCGGGCATTTGTCCCGGCGGAGACAGTTACTTTCACCCGTTGTTTTTCTTGATTGTTTACGACTGGAATGGCGCGGGCATGCACACTCGCCGCGCCTCGTAATCTGCGCCGATTATACAGGTATCGCGCTGTCGAGCGCTCTGCCGTGTCCAATTGGCAGGGAGGTTGAACATGGTTCCGAAGCCTTGTCCATTACTTCGCGACACCGGCGAATGTTGGACCGAGCAGCCCTCATTTCACTTGTGTGCAGGTATCGACAGCAGAGCTGACGCTCACGTCATTTTTGTTGTCTTCCAGCCTAACAATTTTGCTCAGTGCTAAATGAGGGGGCGCCGCCATATCGGGCGGTCGTAAGTCTGCTGATCGAACCCCCAAGTCTGTGGCGCCTCTGCGGTAAAATTATCTTCTTTGTTAGTGTTAATAACTTTCTCGTGCATATAGTCACGTCAGGGTACTTTCTCGTTTCATCAGCGAAATGTTTACAAAGGCTGCCCGGTTGATTGCTCTTGCGTATCAAATGAAACATAATTGTTCATGTCAGTTAACAAGCCATTAAGCAGCCGTGTCCTGGCAGTGCCGCGATATTATAGCGTTAAGGGGAAACTGGTGCGTGAATTTCGTTGTGGCCGGCAGCGAAGCACATCCGTTATACTTTAATGCAGTTTTATGTAATGCGCCCTGGCCTGCTGGTATAGGGTTGACCTATTTACTGACTCGGGCTGTTGAATTTTTTTTTGTCCCTACCCCAAGCTTAAACAAACTCGGCGTCTGGTAACGCCCGTGAACCGCAATTTAGTCGACTGCAGTTCGTGGCAGGTGCGGGCCATAATTACGGGAGCTTATTGAATTGAGGCACGAAAGGGCGTGCGATGTAGACATACACGCGCGCAGCGTCTCCGAAATTGGCCGAAAGCGAGGTTGCTCAAGCTTTCGATGCGCGCGGCTTAACGTCTCGCCTTCCCACCTGTTCGCGCTGCATGCGGCCTTTCGCCGTGTATACGAGGTGTGTCGTAACTCTGCATGCACAGTGTTTGCGGAAGGGCGTTGAAACGAGGCCGGTGCGGGCGGGGGGGTTCCCGTGAAGCAGCGCCTGCACGCGAACACTGGTAGCCGGTGGTGGTCGTACGTCTATATGTGTGTATACACACTACGAGAGGGCACGCTCCGCCTGGGTGGGTATGCGCGGGCTTAATTACTCCGATTACCCCGCGGCCCCGGTGTTCACGGGAGACCGGGCCTCGTGGCGCAACAAGTGCACCGCCTATAAACGCGGCGGCGACCCGTTCTTGCGCGTCGACTGCCGGTGTTTGCTTTCTTCCACGGAGTATGCGTAGCAAGTTGCCATCGTGGGCGGCTTATGTGGAGCTGACAGCGATTGCACTTACGAATACCCCTCCGCGAGGCTCTTGTTGGCTCGAAAGGGCGGCGATTATTTCTTGCCCAGTGTCATTTCCAGCATTGTATAGTGCATTTGCGGGTGATGTTACAGCACTTACCGGTTGTATATATACATGTTGTGCGTCACGGCTGTAGTTTGCCCTTTAACTCGCAGCCATGTATTAGCGTTGAGCTTCTTCCGTTACGTTCTTCCTGCGTACTGTAAGTCTGTGGAAGGTGTTGACCGTTTCTGTTGTGACCATGCTCTTTCGAAGCGTTCGCCTAAAGCGTTTCGCCAGAGGAAAACAAGCTTAAGCGCTTTGGGTATTGTTTTGACAATGCCTTGTTCTCGCTCCTTCGCATTGACATCGAAGCTGGGTACCTCCAACACATGCGCTCCCATGGCGGGGGGGGGGGAGGAGTTGTTTTGGCAATGCCGCTGTACCTAACTTAGCGAGCTTCGCCTGCCTTGTTTTGGGCATGTTGCGAAGGTCCGCTGCGCATGTTATACAAGCCAGAAGAGCTTCGCGTGTCGCGTGCTGCGTCTTTCGCAAGCGGCTTGTGTCGCCACGTTTTGGGGATGTGTTTGCGCGATATGTCTATCTGCAGCAACGTGTATAGAAGCGCGATGCCGAAACAAAAGCGCGCCATTTTGCCTTCTGCGCCTTGCGAGGCAAGAGTGCGGTTCCTCTTGCGCAAAACGAAAGCCGCTCTCGTGATGGCGCAACTCGCGTCGGCCGCTCGCAAACTCGCGCACGTGACCGCGCCGATTTAGAGACCGCCGGGCGGGCCCGCTGCCTGCGTTTTGGCACACACGCTAGCGCACGGTGCCGGCCATGGCGCAGCGGCAGAGGCAGCAGGGCTTTTTAACGCCCCCACGTCCTCTTGCGTGGCGTGAGTATTTAACGGATTCAAGTTTGCGTGCTGATGTTTGGGTATCGAAAACTACGCGAGGTATAACTAAAATTTGCTTCATTTGAACGTGGTCGTCATCCACGTGACTAATTCAGCGTGAAATGATGAAAAACGTTATCGTAGTTATTTGCGGATTATGGGCCGTTAAAAACTCACGAATGAATGAATGAATGAATGAATGAATGAATGAATGAATGAATGAATGAATGAATGAATGAATGGAAAAACAACCTTAAACGAGCTTTTCAGCTCATGCGCTGGAGGTAAGTGGTTCCCATTTCGAAGTAATCGGTGTGGTGCCTTCTCGCTCCTGGTCACCAGCCGCAGCTATAGTGTCTGGACAGCAGGATCTTTCATGGGGTGGCAGTGGCGGAGTCGTGTTGGGGCTGGTGTCGGCCAGGGGTGTGACTGGTGGGGTTAACTAAACCTGCATTCTCTGTTCATGGAAGAAGATACGGGGAAATTGTTCCCGGCTTTTGCTATTGTCTGTGAAATAAAGCTATACCGTGGCTTATTTAACTGCTGTAGAAGCGCAAAAGTCGCGACTATATATATACTCAATAGCCACTGTGCGCTGATGTTACTGTGACAGAGAGCTTAGGTCTCGCTTATCCAAAGTTAAAGGCTACGCAAACCGTCGGGTCTGTACAAAAAAAGAGTTCAGGCGGGGTGTATAGCGCTTGCAGAATGCAAAGGCTCCCTCGAGTTATCCAACGACGCAAAATCGATAATTCCGTAGTGTGAAGCTCGTTGCGAAGGCTGGATGTGACCGATGCACAGTAACGTTTTCAACACATCGCACGATATACCCTCTCCTTCAAGCCGTACTGCAGATTATTACAAATGGTCCCGTTTGTAATAATCTCATAATTTGTGCATACGTTCCTCTCGCGTTTCGGCACACCATGAGAAGGTGCGGAGTTGTTGAGCGAAGATGCACGTTCGTTTCGTAAGGGCTGCGGCTTCCCGCATCTGATGGAGTGCTCTCCATTGTTCGCTCGGTGTAACAAAGTTTGCCTGCTAAACTCTTTTTTTCCCATCGGCACCCCAGTTTCGTGTGTGTGCACCTCCTTCCGCAGTTGATAGAGTGCGTGCGAGAAGTCGCTTGCCGCTCGTGTCGCTGCATAGTCGGCTCGTAGAATGCACGGTATATCATCGTGGGCGTGTGAGAACACGCCCGGATTAAGCGAACGCAGCGTGCGCATGCGTGGGCGTTGAATGCAATCTCGACCCGATTTTCCTGTTTGTTTAGTCTTACGGCGCAAACGGGCCGAGCGCTAGAAGAAAAAAAAAACAAAACAAAACAAAAAGCACCTGTGCGGTATTACTGTGTATAATGCATACAGCGTGGCATATATCGTAACAGTCACCGTGTCGTTGAAGACGCGGGGCTCTTTCGTTGATCAAAATAAAGGACGTGGGTGAGTACGCCGAACTTGACGCGGCTTGTGGGAATATGCGTACCACGCATAGCGCACGCGTCTAGCTCGGTATCATATGTGGGTAGATTACATTTTGTTTCCTCTTGCCATAACAGCAACGCCGTGCAAGGCGCAGTTCTCGTTTACGTCGGGAAATATAGCGCACCTTCGTCGGAAATCGTTGGCACTTTGGCTGTGTCCGCGTCGCCTTCGCGTTCAAAATATGTCGATAAGTAACATAGGCTGGCGACTTCATCAAATCTCGTCATGCGCCCGAAACTCGTGTACCTTAAGGTTACTTTCATTTGAGTCTTGAGGATGGCAATATTAGTCCGAGCAACCCGGCGCTCTTGGTGTCCTTATCTACTTCATCCATGTGTTCTTGCGCTCTGGAAGATGTGCCATAATGAATTGATTGACAGTTTTCAACTTGCCTTATAGGTGCCTAGTCCTTGAACACGGTGTCCTCGACTTAGGTGTCAAGTAGCGGCACTCGCACTGCGTAATTCCTGTGCCTTGGCGTATTTCTAGGGTTATCACTTTCTTTCGTCGCGCTGCCGAAGCGGATCTCGGAGGCCACGAAGACAGAAGCGCGTGGTTGGGATATACACCGCCAGGTGCCGCAACGATCGCTGCTGCTGGGTACAGTACGGCTGCGCAGGTGCTCGCGGCGCCTTACGGACGCGCATGGGTACTTGGCCAATTTTCGAAAGGAAGAGTTATGCCGTATTGGACACTTCGCAACTGCACTTGCAGTATAGGCATTCTAGGGTAGCTTGAAACGCCGAATGTCACGCGCACAAACGTTCCTTTTCTTGCGGCACGGTTGAAGTCGATGCGCACGGCGCCCGATTATACGATATATCGCGTTCTACTCTTCAAGGCGAAGCTCAAGCGTCTTCCGAGCTTTTTTTAAGATAATTTTTCTGAGTATTCGGAAAACCGTAAGTGCTTGGAAGAGAAGCAAGAGCGTCAGTTCGTGCCACTAAAACGATGGCTATACAACAAAGGCTGAATGCGCGGGAAAAGAAAGTTCTTCCGAAGTACACCCTGCGAGCGACTGGCACCTCTCAGCGCTTTGCTTCGGTCGGTGAGCAGAGTTTGCGCCTCCCGCTCGTGGTATAGAATAGGTCGCCCTTCGGCAGGCCCCGTTCTACTCGTGTGCGTTGTTCGTGCACTCGAGCGCGTACTGCCAATACGTGTGCGCGCGGTTGCACTTCAACGCGCATCCGCGGCAGCATAGCGACGAAGAACAAAGAAAAAAGATATCTCTTGCTCTGGTATTTAAGTATACGCCTGTAAAAAAAAAAGCGTATGCCGTGTGGTCGAAGTTGATTTGGAGCACTCCTCTAACGTAAATCAGGCCAAAATGTCCCTGTAGTGCAGGTTCGAACAGTTCTTGGCGATTTGCGTGTCGATGTCAAGCGTTCTGCATGGGTCGCTTGTTGACAACAGCGTTGACGGCCGTTCGGATCGTCTACCGTATAACGACCCTGTTGCTTATCGGTTGACCACCTCTTGCGTGCTTTCTTGCAGACACCGTTTCCTTGTGTGCCTCTCGCATACTGCCACCGTTGCGTGCGCCATTTCGAAGCCTTGAGCGCACATTACCTTTCGCTTTTTATCGGCTATCCGCGCTTTACGCCAGCGCTGTCCGAATGCTCTCGACGCACGGATTGTATACGTATACTATATACGCAGTAGTAGTGGGGTGAATGTCCGTAGCCTCGGGTACGGGGCTGCGGGACTATGGTGCTCGACCGCAGGCCCGAAGGTCGCGGGATCGAATCTCGGCTGCGGCAGCCGCATTTTCGGCGGAGGCGAAATGCTATATAGACGCCCGTGTACTTAGATTTAGGGGCGCGCTAAGGGATCCCAGGTCGTGGAATTTACCGTAGCCCTCAACGTCGTCTCCATTAATCATATTGATGAGAATTAACAGACAGTAATGCCAAGGATAATGCTAATAAGAGACAATAATAAAGAGACAATAATGACAATATTGTGTCTAATAAAGAAAAACGAGCCCTTAAAACTCATCTTCTTTCCTCTAATAATCATATGGTGATATTGGGACGTAATATCCCAACACTATTCTATTATTAGGGCTGCGCGGAAACATGTAGAGCACGGTCGAAATAATGGTTTCAGTGTAGGTTACGGTACTCAAATTCATATATTTACTTACTTATTGATTGATTGATTGATTGATTGATTGATTGATTGATTGATTGATTGATTGATTGATTGATTGATTGATTGATTGATTGAAATTGATTTCTTCAGAAGCGTCACTTCGAGCAAAATCAGTCACCGCTGCACCGCACGAAAGTTCTGGAAAGACGAGCGCGCACTACACGCATAGCTTTCGGTCGCTGTCGCTGCACTGCGGAGTTTAAAACGCGGAAACACAGTATTTCATTTTCTTGTATACGCAATTGAAAATATTCTACATATAACTGAAAAAATTGAAGCGGAACAGCGCTCGTGACGTGGCAGTGCTTTGTTCCGATGCGATGCGCGCCTCGTTGAGCGAGAGAATGAAATGGAACATTTAAGTACACACGGACGCACTTACGTAGTTTCCGCCATCGTATTTCACCCTGAGCAGCATAGTTTAAATAGCTCGGAACGCGCTGCGAACCGTTTCTGCCGCTATAGCGCTCTTTCTCTTTGTACAAGCGCTTTCTTTTCCGTGAAACTCGAGGCGAATAATAGCGCCCCAAACGAAAAAACAAAAACAAAATAAAAAAAAACCCAAGAATACGAAAGCTTGTCGACCGATTTTAGAAACCTAACGAGATTTAAAACGACTCGGGTAGTTTAGTGGTCCGATCGACTGCAAAATGGGAATCTCTCTTTTTTTATTTCATTTACATTATTACTCGCACGGCGAAAACTGCCGTTTGTGTCGCTGCCGTGTACCCGTGGCTCGCGGCAGTTTAAGCGAACGCTTTTGTACTTTCTGTGTATAGCTCGACCTGCAATGCGATTCAGTTTACCGGAGCATTTCGTTTCTATAGCCAATAGCCGCAGAAGGATTATCTCAGTCGTTCTAGCTCTCCTTTGGTTTATAAAGGAAATGAAAACGCAGAAGCTATGTGTATGTTCATTTCCTTGCTGCTTCGCGCTGTGTATTCATAGGAGCTTCCAGACGCCGTTTAGCAGAAGAATGGAAAGCTTGTGTAGATGATTATAACTCACGCTGAAAAGATGCACCGCATGAGGTTTCGGCGCCGTCGTTTGTAGGATTGCTTTTGCTGAATGCACTTATATATTCCTCAAGAATGCCGTAACAGACGCCCACGTTTTATCAGAAAGCTGGTTGAAAGTCTACTCTCTTCAAATGCTCTCATTGTTGAATACGGCGTCTCACAGAATAGCCGATGTTTGCGTAACAGTATTATATACTTGCAAAAACATTGCGTAATCGCTGAATGGTTTTCGAAACGATGAGTGATAAATATTAAGTGAGCTTACGTATCAGCTGACTCCGCTATAGTTCCGTAACAGCGTACAACCTCTTGCGTAGGCAGTAGTGCACATAACCTGCACTATTTTTATGTGTTAAATGTAGCGCTCTCATTCGCGTGCTATAGTCAGTGAGCGGGCAAGTGCGCAGCAAACGTTTCCTCGCGCAGGTTGGCTCGTACCGGAAAACCCATAGACCCTGCGTCGTAAAGACAAAGATGCGATGCACGAGGCAAGCAGGCAACTATCACACTTAACCTACGCTCTGAATCTTGTTTTCGTTTTCTTTATTTCGACGTGTTATTTTCGTTCGTCGTTGTGTGGGCTCGCTCATTGTTCTTAATTTACTGCACTGCACGGTCACATTGGCTTACTCAGTGTACTTTGGTGCCACTATTGTGAAATGCATTAAGGCTTCGTCAAGTGATAAGAGCCACTGGTGAGATATGACACCACAATGCCGTCACGACTTTATGCTGTCCTCACAGTCTGTTCTTTTTTGTTTTGTTTTTCATAGCTCTGTACTCCTTTTCCTCTTCCCAAGCACAGGGTAGCCAACTGGAGATGTCCCCTTGTTAACCTCTCTTCTCGTTCCTCTATCCTTCTCCACTAAGAGTGTCAAACGCTTGCACTGGCAAACGTGTGGCGTACTTGTCAGTCAGTGTTGTGGTTAACAGATGAACCCACTGTACATATTGTATCTCGATTTGTCCTTGTGTAACGCAGGCGGTGAAACTGGAGAGTGCCCACCCAGCGGGTCGCACCCGCTACCTGGTGGTTGTGTCACGGACGGGCTCCCTGGGCGCCGAGGAGGCCTGCCTTCTGGGCATCGACTGCAACTCGCGAACCACCATCGGCCTCGTCATTCCCGTCTGGGCAGACGCCCGCATCACGCTAGACGGAGACGGGTACGTCATGATGATCCATGCACACGCATTTAATGTGAACGTCGTTTGCTTACGCGGTAATTCGCAGGGGCCGAGTAAATGTTTGCGGCTTCGTGCATGGTAGAAGGTTTTGAAGAATGAGTTTGGTAGCGTGCGGAGTAAAACATGTTTAACCATTAGAGGTGCTGGTGAAAGCGATTGGTGAAAATTGTGTACTGACCTCACGGTGCGCAGTGAAGTTTACTGAAGAGTTTGACAGTGATACAAAAGGAAAGCCGCTACGTAATGCGAGTTCATTATTTGTTACTCCTTGAGGGTAAAGGTGTTACCATTTGGGGCAGATAGCAGCCGTGGAAAAAACTAGGTTTGTTTCTGCATTGAAAATGAAAACCATAGTTTACTGAAGCGCTCATTGCTTTCAGTCGGAATGAAAATACGGCCAGCGTTATGGTTTCTCGTTTTCGACTTAGCGGCGGCCACAAATATGTCTACGCCTTAACCTGTACCACTTTGTTGAGCGTCTTCAAGTCTACAACTTCCTGCAATTTTCGAAGAGTGTAGTTGGATGGCCACTGCACGACAATTTAACATATGTTATGACGGCACCACCTTGCTTGACAAGCGCATGTGTTAAAGGTCAAGGTTTACGGTATTATCTTGTATTTTTTTTTAAATTTTTCTTCAAGTTGAACTTCTTTCTGTGAAGCATACGTTTGTTTAGTAATGTAGCGGCGCCCCAGCGTGTCGTCTGATGTGCCATAAGGTTTTCCGTGGACCACGGCATGACACGGAGGTAGGAAGCCCGGGTCGCACCGCGAAGCTGCAGTCGCTGATTTTGACAATAATTTCCGATTGTTTCCGCGACCATTTCTGCCTCTGCGGTACAGTTCCAATCCGACATGCGTGTATGTGTGAACAGCTTGCAGCGACGGGGCTTCCCACAGGTTACCGGTGCTGTTATCGTATCAGCATCTCCACATCTTTCGTCTGCACTCGCGTGTTCGACTGTGTAACTCGCGAGGGGACTTACGCAGCATTGGCACGTCTGCGTAACGTTGACAGCGTGGTCTATACGCCGTTCTTGTTCAGGATGCGAGTGTCGGCTGCAGTGTCACCGATGCTGCAAGGTTGCGCCTTAACGCGCAGTGCGGCGTATAGACGAGGCCAGTTCGCTGCCGTTGGCGTGCGATTTCAAGCGCGGTCATTGCTCTCTTGTCTCTCTCTGCGTGCCTGCATGCTTTGCTTATACGTGTGCGCGCGTGTACACAAACACGGGAGTCCGAGGCGCGCTCATCCATATCCGCATCTCGTTTTGGAAACCGAGGCTCGTCCTGGCATGCTCGCCCTGCCAGGGCGCCGGCTTTCTTTCTTTCTCATCTCTTTTTTTTTTTTTTTCGTTTCACCAATGGCGCCAATAGCGTGCCTGCGCGTGGCGTTTACGTCTGGCGGCATGGTCGTCTATACCAACGAGAGTGCGCCCGCATATCCCAAACAGAAGGGCTGCCGCAGTCTCTGTTTCGACAGCTCGTAGGCTATTTGTGGTTGAGGCTCTACGGTGATCACATGTCTGTACACACAGCCTAGAGGCCTACGCCGGGAGGCAGGACCCCCTTGCCCCTATTGGCAGCAGGAGCAAGCCGTGGTGGCCCTTATTTGCTACCCGCACTTCGGCCTCTCAGCAAAGCACTTTTCGAACGGGCTGTGTTTCGCCGGGATGAGTGAAGCCTCTTTGTTTATTTTTTTTTCTTTTTGCCAGTTATTTTTCGATATGCGGGCCTTTCTGTTTTAATTATTCCTAGCTATCAGAAGGAAAGCCATAAGGTTCCTGGGCTTACTTAATCAATAACGGATGGTGAACTAAGGGAGCGTTTCAAAAGAATAATATTGATAGTCGCGCGGCATGGGTTGGTGGAGCCGTATTATAAACGGGTAGGATATCCTTTCATTACCTTACCGGAATGCTGTGATGGCGAGCGCGTCGTCACAACAACGTTCTCGGTGCCAACGCCCGCATCTCGTAAACGGCACGCGTGCGCTACTATAAGCGAAACTGCTAGTATCTTCATAGCGCGCTCCTATGCTGCTGCACTCGAAATGCCCTGTTACAAGCTGCCACTCTAGCGTCGCCATCGCGAAGTCGGCGACGGGAATGACAGCAGGTTAGGTTGTTCCATACGTAAGCAGAGACAGTGAAGAGATCAGAGACGCGTGTGAAACAAAAGGAACAACTTTACTCTAGTAATATTGCAGCACAAGGAACGGTGGTACGACTCTTAATACAACATACAAAATACATATAAAATCAATAAATCAGCTTACGAGAGAGAAGTATTACAAACTACACAAACTAACGAACAATAGAACTACGGATGAGAACGTTCGAAGATATAAACATGTGATGGCATACGTGTGATGACCGGCAGCGTTGAGCCCACGACGATCGGATGCGAAAAGTCGGAGAGAGTTCTGGCACAACTGCGATGTCGGCGGTGTTGCAACGCTGGTGTTTCCGGGAGGCTAGTGCTTGAAGGCGATCTCGGGCAGGTTGAGCTAACCCGAGAGGAAGCTCCGATGTCTACGATGCGGACGTTAACTTCTCGTCACAACTAAACGAACGGCTAAGTTTAGGTGGCCAGCCGTTACAGAGCCACACTAAAAGCTTCCAGAAGGGATACTTGTTGATCTGCTTCTACACCATGTTGGTCAGCAACTATATATAGTGATTGTTGGAGGAAGACTAAGGCACTTATTTCTGTCTCCCAGTTGGAGTGCCTGTGGGATGGGGAAGTGGGGATAAAGATGAAGGAAGAAGGTTGCTTAGCAAGGCCAAATTCTGCGCTTAAATCATCCTCCGTGTCCCCTCATTCTCTTCCTGGGGGAAAAAGGCACCTCTACGTGGGTCCAGTCATGCGCGTTTCATTGTTAGAAACTCCGCCCTAAAAATATATTGACCACACTCCTTTTTAATCCTGAACTGAGCGAAAGTTTGTTGTTGTAGTGGTTCTGACCTGTTGGGGTGCTGCCATACGGCTTGCCCACCAGAAGTTTTTCCCGTGGGAACGGTCAGTTTCCTTGGCTCTCGGCCGGTGCGTCTCGTAGTCAAAAGCTTGTTCGGAGTACCTCGCGGCCTTCCAAGATCCTGCCGACGCTGCCGTTGGTACAAAAGATCAAACTTCGGCGGCGACGTTCGACGAAGAACATCCCATTCAGCACTTCCCCGCTCTTTTCGTGAGTACGCGGCCGGTCAGCGGGAGAGTGCGGCGCCCGTTAATTAGCCGTGACGCCGGGTCGCAAAAATGGCAGTCCGTGACATGCCAGGACGCCTATCTTCCTACATCCATATGAGTTTCCATCCCCCTTGTGAGTGTGGTGACCCGTTGGAGGCCTTAATTAGACTTGCTTCGCGAAGTGCTCAAAGGTTCGGCAGAAAAAGAACGCTAGGCATTAAGGAGAAGCTGTGTATATCAGACGGTATTGGCAGTTACATTGCCCCTTTCGCTACCCACCCCCTCCCTCCTTCTCTCTCTCTCTCTCTTATTTGGCATTGTTTTGGAGGTCATTTCGATCACAGAGCACGAATACGAGACTTCTCGCGCTTTTGTGTACTGCGCCCGATACCCAGCCAGGAACTTCGCCTTGCTTAATTTTTTTTTTACACCAACTAGATTGATCGAGACGTTGCCACAACCTGTGACGTCGTGGGCAGTGATGGCGAAAATTTCTTAGTCGGTTTACAGCTCCCGTTATGTACTTAACCACGCCTTCATGCACGGTATGCCCCGAAACTCCACGCAACAAGTCGGTCTAGCTGCTCTCGCGTTTGCAGCCTATCAGCCCTTTCCTGTGCTCTCTTTTCTTATGAGCGGCGTGATTCAAGTCATGCCCACTGGCAAGTTCGTGTTAGTCATGCCGATGTACTCAGCACGGTGCAGTGGCGCATGTACCTGTGCAAGCTATATCTCGGACGCTCGCATGACGAGTTGCCGCGGAAGTTCGCCGCGGGGGGGGACATGCCTGCGGTAAACATGCCATCATGTACACCGGCAATATACAATATGTGCTCTCAGGGTCATTCGGTCTGCGCTGGCGACGCTGAGAACGTGATTGCGCACACGTGGATGACGTACGCCGTGTTTCATTCGGTCCGGAAAGCATGCGCCATAATGTGATATGTATAGTGGTAAAATTAATTGGCGATAATAAATTGTTAAACCCTTACCTATTTCGTAATTGTATCCGGCTCTGTAGGTGCAATCGGGAACAGTTGAAAATAGAATAGCGTGCGCCATTTCGTGGCCATAAATTCGTTAAAAAAAAGCACCGGCGAATGGCAAGAAAACTGCTACATAATCAAAACTGCTACAAAACTGCTACAAAACTGCTACATGATAATCAGGACGAAATCTAAACGCTATACAACTAATTAATTTTGAAGGAAAACTTGACTGAGAAGCCGTTACTGAGAGGCCGCTGGACGCACAATAACCGCACAAGTTAATGTTGACTAGCGTTGGTTCATGTTGCCGTCGTTAGTGTTGCGAATGCATTGTATGAGTAGCAGATGCTTCCCAGACACGAGAATCTTCTTTTGCGATAATACATGCATTAAAAAAAAAAAAGAAAACGTGACAGCTAAAGTCTTTCAGTGGGTTCCTTCTTAGCAGTTTAGTGCGCCTTCTCAGAATTGGGGGTACCGTTGTCTTTGAGTCCGGCGTTACAAATAGGAGCGTTGTATGGCTTTGCCGTGGGTGCCTCACGAGAACGGCTATTTATTACTTTAAAGAGAGCGAAAACTAGACATATTAAAGGCTACATTCGAGATAGGCGCTGCACTTCCAACAAAGCTTTATTACGTGAGGGCTGGAGGTGTGGCCTGGAGGTGTAGAGATGAGATTAAAAAAAAAATCTTCAAGGACTGAAAAAAACGAATGACATGGGCTACCGAGGCGCACGAAGGCGGGAAGGAGTTAATCTTGCCGATATGCGACTTCCTTGGCAAGTGATTACATGGGTACCGAACTGTCGGCATGAAGGACCGCGCCTGACAACAGCAAAGGCCTTGATGAATCACTTCTATGCCATCTCGCTATATTATTCTCGCTCGTACAATAAACCTCCGGTGGAAGTCGGGTGCCTTTTTCGCGTGCTGCTGAAATCTCTTTCCGGTTTTCATCTGCATTCATTCAGAGCCCCGCGGAAAGTACTGGGTGAATTTTAGACAGGAGAAACCAACTGACAGTGAAGCAAAGGAAAGTGTGTGTGGGGGGGGGGGGGGTCATTACTCGTAGTCTTTAACTGTAGTGCAGTATTTATGACATAAATGGAAAGGAATTAAAGTGAACGAGAAAGCAACTTTGCCGCCGGTAGGGACCGAATGTGCAACCTTCGGACTATAGGCACTTCAAACATGGTTTGTAACGGTTTGCATAGCGTCGGATAAGGGTTTTTCGACTCTTTTATGTCTCACACCATTGGCGCCGTTTTGCGCCCGCCGTGATCATCAGTCGCTTCGGCGCGTGGCCTCTACAGGTGGGCGGGCTGTTGCTCCTCGTCGATTTCCGCTCGCGACAGGTCGCGAGCTCACGCGCGCGCACGCCCGCTTCGCAGCACAGCCCCCGTTTTGGCCACCTATATCCCTAACGCCCGCGGTCCGCGGTTTGACGCACTCCGCCGCCCCATTGTCAGTATGACTGTGAGAGTGTTGACAGAGTCATCAGCGAAGCAATTTTCGCGTCACTTGCGCTGAAGAGCCTTAGCGCCTGATGAACGAGCTCCTCGTGTGTGTGTGTGTGTGTGTGTGTGTGTGTGTGTGTGTGTGTGTGTGTGTGTGTGTGTGTGTGTGTGTGTGTGTGTGTGTGTGTTGTGTGTGTGTGTGTGTGTGTGTGTGTGTGTGTGTGTGTGTGTGTGTGTGTGTGTGTGTGTGTGTGTGTGTGTGTGTGTGTGTGTGTGTGTGTGTGTGTGTGTGTGGTTACTGCCTTGCAATGGCTTTTTTTTTTTTTTTGATCTGTTGATACTTGCCATGGCCCGGCCGTTCCACGGACTTCGTCGTCGAATAGGTGACCCGATGGATGTTCACGGTAAAGTGGAGTTCCCGTTGAGGGAATTTGCCGTGATGCTTCGCTTGTGATTGTACCTTGGTAGCACGCAAATATGCTTCTGTGCGGAAGGATATACACGCGGCCAATCTTTCCGGCTTTGCTGTGACGTCTTCTTTCAGTGCTGAGATTGTTGTGATTTCTCGCAAGCGCTGCATTAACCTCTTGAGATCCCAGCGCCAATTCGGATACTTTGCTTTCAGTCCTCTTCAGAATTAACTCGCGAGCGATTGTGTAATATTCGTCCTCGACATATTGTCTGATGCATGTCGTTAAGAATGGAAGCGCCTTCAAGCGCATTACTCTTGCCACATTTTGCAAAAGATTGACTTCATGTCACACACACTAGGAAAAGCGCCCTCCGCAAGTCCTCAGGAAAATCCATGGTGCAGCTTCAACACGCGGGCCGACCACGTCGTTTTAAAACGTCGCCTCTGTTGTTTCGGCCTGTTAAAACGATTTTCGCGACATTGATTTTGAGGAGACTGCTACATTATCGATGCGCGAGGAAGGTCTTGCCTTTACCATCTTTGTTATATAAGCAAAAGATGAGGTTTCTCACGCTTATTACGTCATATTTCGCATAATTGCAACTAACTTACATAGCAATGTAGGCGTGCACAGCGTTCGGGTCGGCGAGGAGGTTAATATTTATCGCAGTCGGCGATACGTCACGACACGAAACATTCGGCTTAGTGCGCGAACTAGCCGCAACCGCTGCGTATGCGAAATGGTCGAAAAGTGTGTTTGGATACTCGTCATTATGGAGCCAGTATTGCCGAGAGCTAATCACAGCGTGTATATAGCATTGACCGCAATTCGCGTGCGGAGGTATATAGGTGACTGAATGCCCGTAATGATTTGTCGCTGAAGGCAACAGTGACCTTTACAGGTGGTGTATTACCATCAGTCTCATTTCGTTTTTCTAATGTTTCTTGCACTGAAGGCATATCACCTCAATTATTAGAAAAACGGAGTATTCTTTTTTTCTCGAGTTGGGGAAGTTGGAATGCGCAATGCCCATGCATGTCTCCAGCTTGCTGTCACTAAACCTCGGGTCTCAAGATTGCGGCGCTTGCGCGGATGACTGCGAAGTGACATTATTTCTGTATAATAGACATTCTGCGAGCGCCTGTACAACGACGTTTTCCATTGTTAACGATGCGCTACACAGTAATGCATCGTCGAAAGAGAGAGCGGTGAACAGTTTTCTGACTTGAATCTTTTGTCGTCTGTCTGTTTCAGAGGTTTCAGCGTAACATCCAGCAGCGGGCATTACATTTTCAAGCCGGTCTCTGTGCAGGCTATGTGGTAAGTGCGACGATTGTTTTATTGATCTGGACCTTCGAACTTTTCGGGTTATACTTTACCATATACGTTTCGAGCCAGCCTACACGTTTATATAAGAAGGAAGGGTTGAAATAAATAGTTCGGGCCTGCCGGGATGTTACGGTACACCCTGCCGGTCCATGTCTGACACGCAGCAGGCGAAAATCTGCGCTGTCTCGTTTCACGGAAGGTGCAGCTTGAGACAGATTTCGAAACAATGGAAGGCGGAAGTGTTGTTTAAGTGACCGCGTTTGGTACTAACTCCCCGTATTCTGGGATTTCCGTCCACTCAGTACTTCATCTTGACTTGAGAAAGTCGATGGCAACGCCGCTTCTTCACAGAAGTGCTAACTGCGCTCCGTGGACGCACCCTTGGACGCACCACGCGCGGTAATTCTTGAAGTATAACGTCTTCTTCAGTTGAGGACGCCGTGCTCAACTCGGTGGAGTTAAGGAACATCTTCGAGTCGAGGATCGTTAGTGAACACGGGAAATAAATCTTCCTGTGGACAGAGCCGTATTGTGCGAGATTCAGGAACGTCGTTTCCCGGGAGGTACAGACCAGACAGGCGGGGTATAGGCCATGAATGTTGCGATTCATTGCATTGCGGTCCAAGGGTTTGATATCAAGGAACTGAACATTCGTAAAAGCCTTATATACAACGCGCGCCGATTCCGCGGCGCACGCGCGTTCGAACGTTTTTGGAGGGTTTTTGTTCAAAGAGACCCAAGGATTCGTCGGCTCGTGTTGGTACGCTGTAATCGCTAAACAGCGCGGACAGAAAACGAAGCAAGGCAAGATTGGCGCTGAAGTTCGATTTTCGAAAAAAAGATCGGCATCGTTCAGGCGCGAAGGGCTCCGGCAGAAAGGAAAGCATAAAGGTAGCTATGAACCAGCAAAGATTAAAAAAAAAAAGTGTCGTAAGAGGTTTCTCCGTGGGTTATTCCGAAGGCCATTCGTCTGCTGGGGGAGACCAACGTCAGCGGTAGTTATTGACTATGGCCATACAGAAAGAACTGCTGTTTTGGTTGCAATCGCTGCCGCTTTATGGCCCGACGAAATTCGTCGACCGTCATTCGTTTGAATCGGGAATTGATGTGCGCGAGTTGTAAGCCAGCTGAATAAGGACCACAAAGGCGGGTGATCCGCTGTATGACCCTACATCTCGGTCTCCTATTCTTCTCCTTCAAGATGCAGCGAACAAGAAAACTGGTGTATCTTTAGTTACTTATTTTTTTATTTTACAAAACTACGACGTTGGTTTCGCGTTCAATAACCATGGCGCGCACGCACTTGGTCGGATGTGCTCCAAAACCCAACTGTATAGGGATCCTGCCCGCAGAGATTCTTTCGTCGCTATTGTGCTTCCATGTAGGGGGGGGGGGGGGGCACCGCGATGGTTTCAGCAGGCGCGATCGATAGGTGATTGTTTGTGTGGGTCCTTGACGCGATTGTCCTCTGCGAGTTGAACGGGAGTTTGCGGTCTGTGTCCTTGGCCGACGGCGTCAGCCCGAGCGCCTGTGCACAGGAAGTCACGTATTGTGTGTGCCTCCTACTGAGGACCACGACAGCCTTCAATCTTCGGAGGCATTCTTCGGAAGGACAAGCCTTCACTAATCACCGTGTCGTCCGTTCATCGTGTAGGGCATATGATTTGAGCAGCATTACTATGGAGAACATCCTCATAAGCGTCAGTAATTGGGTAGTTCTCGGTCGTTTCTATATAGATCGACCTGTTCGCATGAGCAGCACGAAAGATGCCCATCAAGCAAGTAGGACACCTGAGGCAGTCGAGAAACGAGATAGCGTGAGCACCCTTAGACTTTCCGGACATTTTGCGAGCATCTGTATGACAGCACCATTACTCGATTGGAGGTCGCACGGCCATTTCTGGTCCGTTTCGAATATGCAAATTCCGGCGACGCTCGTTAATGTTAGCCACGTTCCTTTTCCGACGAACACGTTATCAATTCTTAACTTCTTGCCGGTGTCTGTGACCAATGGCGTAGTCTGAAGGAGGGGAGGGGTCAAACCATCCGAAATGTTTCAGTTTTGCATGTGTGTATATTCACGCAACACACACAAATGCATGAACGAATAGACATAAAGGTTGTCCGAGTCCGCTATGAAAAAAAAAAAAAAATTCAGGCTAGACTCATAATTGGGACACAACGCGTATCCGCATCTAAGAGAAAAAGAAGCGTTCAACGCCCGCCTATCTTGCGACATCGAAGGTGGCTGTCGACCTTGAACCCTTGTAACATAGAGCCGGCGCTCGACTCACCATGTTTCGTGCATGCATTACGTTTGAGTTCTCCTCTATTTCGAGGCGCGGTTCCCGCCGCTATATACTTTGTAACGAGACGTCCGCGGAGCTGCTGTTTTACGAGTGCACTTTCTTCGAGCGACCCGTTGCGTTTATTTGTCTCCGCGTGCGCTTTCGCGCCGCCTCTCCAACACGACCGCGCATTCGCGGTCGGTGGCACTCGTGTGACACCGTGGGAGTGTATCCCGGTCGCGACCTCGGGCGAGCAGCGCCCGAGGGCACTCTGCGTTGATGGCGACGTAGCGGCGCGTGGAGAAGTGCCACAAATCAGACCCTTTAGTGGTGGCCGTCACGCTTCGTCGCTGTGCAAGCTCTCGCGGTTCTGTAGAATCTGTTTTCTTGGCACGTGGCGGTGGAGTGCACTTAAACGGGACGAGTCGAGAGTTGTGTATTTATATGTATGTGTGCACTTGAACCTGGATGCGTTCGACTGAAGGGTTAAGCGCCCCCGTGTTTAAGAGGGGCCACGGACCTCGCCAAAAGCCGCCATGCTTTGTTTTGTCTGCTCTGACAGGCCTCGCGAACGCCTTTGACCTTGATGTGTAAGAAAGAATACTGCACACGCTATGCACGCTTATGGTACACATTTGTTGGCGTACAGTGCAAATTAAGCTGATAGTGTAGGGTTAATGTACATGTAGCATATATATGAGTAACTCTACGCTGACTCGCCAGGCGCCGGCGTAAAGATCAAGGCGAAAGGTGTTGTTGAACTTGAGGTATAGGATCGCTGACCTAAGCACTTTTGTGGGATCCCGTGAGCGAGAGGCATCGTTCGCACTGCTTGGGCGTAATCCGAACTAGAGCACTGCACGGGCCGTGATTCCTGGCCCGGGCCCGGCCCGGGCCCGGAACTCGTTCAAGCTTACCCGCCCGAACCCGGCCCGGTGACTGAAACCGAGAAAAAATTCGCCTACCCGGCCAGGCCCGGTCTGACCGCAGATCGGGCCCGACAAGGGCCCGAGCCACTAATCTAGGTGGTGTTGACCGAACAGGAATTCGATAGCAAGGTTTTTTAAGTCGCAAATATCTACGCTTTTTTGGCGCATGTTTCGTTAACAATAATGCTTTAACCTACGGGAATTTCTTTTAAAAAGGGGCTCACGGTGAAAACAGTTGAGCAAACATACTGGGTACAATGAATGTTTGTTCAGCAGTGGTACACTGAACCTACTTTTTCTGCAGATACAATGGGGATCATCAAGGGAGTTTTGTAGCAGATAATATTATAGCAAGGAAAGTGATTTGCAGCATAAGTTCAGTTTCAATATGGAGCGCAATAAAAACAGAAGAGACAGAACAGAACGCCCTCTTCACTTTGTTTTGATTGCACTCTCTGCTGAAGTTTAAAGCATGCCCTAACGACAAAAGTGATCGGGTGCCCTTCTGGATATGTAGCACCTGTGTTCAGCATAGTAGCACCTTGCCACAGGAAGAGAAATACAGGAAGAAACCAAATTTATTACGTTGCTGTAAATACACAAACCTATACATAAAAATTTTAATGAACCGCGTGCACCACGTGTACTTTTAGAAACAAGTATAAGCAGCCAAAAGGAAGTAAAAAACAAATTGTCATAGCATTATTTTCATATATCACACCGCTGCTAGTGTATGCAGTCGATAAGTTTTTTGTATCACCCGGCACGGAATTCGTAATTGTCTTTTTTTCAAGCCACATATTTCGTCAAGCGAATATACCTTGCCCCACGCCTTGTTTAATGGACCTATGCTATTCCTGCACATTACAACGCTGTTGCGGCAGTGCCATGCAGCTCTCGCACTAGTTATATAGCGCAGGGGTCTCAAAGTCATGTGCGGGCACTCCCCCCCCCCCCCCCCCCCCCCCCTCTTCGTCACTGTCCTTTCCCCTGCGGGAGTAAATTTTCGGGAATGCGGCCCGTTAGCTGGACTGTGGTTGAGACCCCTGATATAGCGGAACAAGACGAAAGTTCAGAAATTAACAACGTGGGCACAAAAAGCAGGCTGTGAACGTCCATCTCGCGTCACATAACTACTGGAAGCCGTGACGGAACCATGGAAAGAGAAGGTGTCTTTAAAAGAATTCCATGTAGCGAGACTTCGTGCAGTCCTTTTGTTTAAGTTCTTTTAATTATGGCTCAAAACTTTCAAGTACGTTTCCCCGCTTTAGAGCTCTGTGATCGCTCTTGCGGTGATAAGTTAGAGGTAAAAATTTATTATATTACATTTATTTCTGCGATTACAGAATAACATTTCAGATATAAAATAATAACGGATGCAAATAAAGCACAGAATAGCGATATATTAACCATATAAGCGCCTGGTCTATTCCCTACTCGCCTGTTTCAGATAAATCAAGTAGCCCCATATGCTAGAAGCAAAAAAAGTTCATTGCTTGTCCCTCATAAAGCTTCTCCAAATAAATTGCCGCACATAAAGAATAACGCTTTTTAGATAAAACGTGAAACGTATATGTATGCACACCTATGTGGAACTAACTTAAAGTGACACTGAAGATAAAAACGATTGTTCTATTATCAGTAAAGTTACTCTTTTATAATTCAAAAATCACGACGCTCGCCGCGTCGCGTCAAGGCTCTTCTTGGTAAAGGATGAACAGCACTTAAAGAAGATGCGGGTGACGAAGCCACCTTGAAATTTGCGCAGCAGACGCCGTGACGTCATAGATTCTGACGGTCTCTACTACGGCCTACGTAGTTCCTAATCGGTAAAAATGAAGTACACTGACCTGGGAGGGGTCCATGGACTCAACATACCAAGTTTTAGGAGATTTCGTCTAGCAAAGTCCCCGAAATACGACAAATTCAGTTTCAAATCCGTGACGTCACGCGCGGAGATGTCAGGGCGAAATTTAAAAATGGAACTTTGACCTTGATTTTCTCCTAAATTAATAAAGTCATAATGGTAAAATGAATGACATTCGAGTTCTCAGAGTACACTTTATCAGTCTAAACCGATTCAGTGCTTCACTTCAGTGTCCCTTTAAGAACGTGGCAAAGTCCAAGCCGGGCCCGACCCGAGCCCGCCACCTCAAACCCGGGCCCGGCCCTAAGCCCGGAGCCTCAGGCCCGAGCCCGGCCCGTGCCCAACGTGAAAACTACTTTACCCGGCCCGGGTTTTCCGGTAGGCCCGAGCCCGCGCAGTGCTCTAATCCGAACTCATCGCTTCAGAACAACGGTCGGCTGTGCGCCGCTGACATCTGATTGGCATCGTCTGAACGGTTCCATAATTCTGTGGTCGACAGATACAACAGTTTCCCAACACATTGAAAAATAAATAAATAAATAAATAAATAAATAAATAAATAAATAAATAAATAAGTAAATAAATAACCAAACAAACAAACACTGTTGGAAGTTCCTATCGCACCTCCTCAACGGGGATTTGCTTGAATACGTAGAATTCATCGACAGCGCGCAAGAGGCGTGCCCATGCTGCTTAGAGAAAAAAAAATGGGGAGGGGCAAAGCATGCAGGGAAGGGTGTTTCAGCTCCGCTAACGTGAAGCCCGTAGACGGGCGAAGCATGCAGTGTGCGCCGGTGTTTCGCACAGCAAAATCACTTCTGATGAGCCATGAGAGACAGAAGAAAGATTAGACAAAGAGACGCGCTGTCCGCTTTTAGTTAGCGTGCACGCTGCGAATCTTTATTGATCAACTACACACAAGAGAAATCTCCCAGCGGCACTACATTGCTGGTCAAGATCCAGTTGCTATATATACGGGGTGGCCTGTGAACGGTTTTGCAGCGCGAGCAGTCGTTTTTTTCAAGAAACTCGGCTAGCAGACGCTGCCTGCGTTGGCGTTGTTTCTCGCTGGCGAGGGCGCGTTCTCGTTCCTCGCGAGCTGGTAGTTCAGCGTTCATCGCAGAAAGAGCGTTTCCATAGTCAACGCGCGCCGTTCGCTCTCTCTCGCCACACGGCGAACGCTGAGGCGGTGGCGCCCTCTCTTGCGCTCAAGCAAATGAACAGGGCACAACGACGCTTGCAAGCAAATGGGTTACGACGATGCACACGGCGACAGCAGACGACGATGCACTGCCTACAAGCGGAGGCCCTTAGGTGCTTCGCGCCTAAAATCCGGCAGATCCCGCGCGCACTGTGGGAGTCGATGTAATGCGATGCAGTCAGCAAGGAGCTGCACACGTCGCTTTGTTTGTCTTTGAAGCAAATCAAGTCATTCATGCCATGACATGTAGTTCACTATCGCTTGTTTGTCATGCATGCATGCATGCATGTACAACCTGGTATTACCACCCTAATGAAACGTATATTCTGGCACATACAATACATACCTGTAATTTATGTTCGTCACGCACTCATGTCATGCCATACCAATTTTGGTATATATCCAGTTCACAAAACGGCCGGAAGCTCACCAAGACGGTGTCTTTTAAATCATCCCGTGCATGACGTGCATCTCATGATTTGCATGTTAGGACCTGCCATTTATGTTCGTCATACAGTCATGTCACACCATAACAATTTTTGGTGCGTATCCAGTGAACTAAGCGGCCGCGACCGCTTCGAGGCTGTGTCTCATGTAAAACATCACGCACATAACGTGCATTTCATTATTTCCATGTTACGACCTGTCACGTTCGTCATACAGTCACGTCGCGCAATGCCAATTTTGGTATATATCAAGCTAGCGAAACGGCCGCGAGTGCACCATGAGCGTGGCATGTAAGTCATGCCGTACATCACATGCATATCATGATTCTCATGTTGACGTATGTAATTTACGTTTGTCATACAGAAATGTCTCGTCATGCCCATTTGGTATATATCCATTCAATTAAACGGCCGTGAACGCCCCAAGACCACGCCATGTAAATCATGATATGCATAACATACATATCATAATGCATATCATGATATGCATCATATCATGATTTGCACGTTACGACCTGTCACTTATCTTCGTCATACACTGTTGTCGCGCCATAATAATTTCGGCATACATCCCATTACCCAAACGGCCACGAGCGCACCTAGGTGGCGAACAGAATTGCGGCTTCCTCGAAAGCGTATTCGCTCATGAGCCCGTGCGACAGAGAGAGAGAGAGAGAGGCGCCCTCCGTTCGTTCGTTCCGGAGTAAACTACCGCACCCGTGTTTATGTTTTTGCGTCCCTTGGGATACCGACGGAATACCGGGCACGTAAAACTTGCGCTCGCTTTTCACCATGCGCTGTACAGGCACGGCCCACGCGCTTGCGGAATGTGCTCATTCGTGTTTCGATCCAACCGCACAAGATCGGATTTCGTGGTTGTTGTTGTCGGGCCTGTTCGCCACCCCTCTTCTCTGTCTCTTTCCAAGAATATATATATATATATATATATATTTTTTTTTTCGCGTCTGCGAAGTACCGGGTTGGCGATGATGAATGCGTGATCATACCCTTCGCAATGGGCTGCAGGTGTCACTTGACTTCAGGTCAAAGTTACTGGATGTTAGTAGCGACATCAGTTGTGACGCTTCGTCTACCCGTAATTATAAACACATTCTGGCGCGGGCGCCGAGTATTATTGAAGTAGACATATTCTGGCTTGAGCGCCGAGTGTCAATGAAAAAGAAAGAAATGCTTAAAATGCATATTCGCAATTATACCATGCTGCCGAAGATTTGCACCAGCGGTGAAGCAGTGCATATCTGGTTTATAACAACAGAGAGCTGAGCTAGTTGGTAAGTATTCATTCTAAAGAGACAGGACGTGCAAACACGGACACAAGAAAGAAGTCAGGAGAGAAGTCAAGAAAGAAGTCAGTGACCTGACTTCTTTCTTGTGTCCGTGTTTCCACGCCCTGTATTTTTAGAATACATATCTGGTTATCGCACTAATAGTTGTGTGTTTACCCGGTTGGCCTCGGCGCACGGATTCTAACGTTTACATTTACGCTTCCGGCAGACTGGTAATACGCAACTGCTTAAGAGTTCTCGGACACACCAAAACTATCTTGTTCCTGAAAAACCGTCTGCTCTTATTACCTTATTGTTGAGGTACCTCAGCGAAGCACTTGAAACTCAGACAGAACACTTCTCAAATGGCCGGCGATATCATGCGACTATTTTTTGTTTTGTTAGGTATGATAACTAATACGGCATCGGCTTACTTTGCTATGAGGCTGGCTGCTGGATCAGCGTACCATCTGCAGTGGGCCGATACTTGAGAGATAGCGCAATAATATTGAACTGACAAGTTTTCTCTGGTGAGACTTATCAAACTGACGCACCAGCCCCTGGAAAGGCCGCATATTGTTCATTGAAATAATTGCGTTCTCGATTACGCATGCTTCTTGCACTGAGGGCATTCTGATACCGTTTGTCGTTTTACTCCGTAATATCGTATGCTATAGAGAGAACAGACTCGGCAACCAGAACTCGCTCGCGTACACCGTTCAGTGAACTGACTTTTAGCGCGCTGGTGGTTCGCCGAGCTAAGACTCGGCGAAGGAGTCGAAGAATGCTATTGCATAAAAAAAAAGTGCGGAGAGGGGCAGGCGGGGAGTTTACATGCCTAAGTTCACATACACACACATGTTTATATTCTCGCTCGTTTCATTCCAAGCTTGTTTCAAAATCTCCATCTTTAATTTGCATACATTTTCCTATTGGCGGAAATGAATTTTACAGTGCCTTGTACAATATGTTTGTGCTGTTATTTCTGAACCCCCCCGCTCTTCCGAAATGTTCCAGACTACAGCCTGTGAGGTATGTGTATAAATAAATAAGCTAAGTGTTGAAGGTCTTGACGTCTCGAAACGCGAATAGTTAGCTAGTGTAATCGGGGAACCTGTTCGCCCCTTGCGGTGGCTGGTTTTGCTATGCACCGTGAGCTAACGCGACAGCTGGTTTCTAAGACGAGGCAGAGAAAGCAGAACTGCGGGGAATTTAGAGTCGAAAAAAAAAAAAAAATCTCGTCCTACATAAATCAGTGAGCAAAAAGCGTACGCGGTCCGGTTTTTCGATGCCATGTGGAGAGACCCGGCACGGTTCACCGAACTTCTACTTTCTGTTGCCTCGACGGTGGGAAAAAAAAAAAAAAAATCGTGCTCCGTGCTTCGCCTCCGCTGCCGTCACCGCGACCTTGCAGCTTCTGCGACGCTTCCGTGGTGCTGTGCTGTCGCTGCAGCCCTAATCTCGCGAGCTGTGCTGCTGCCAGCCAGCCGCAACGAATGCAGCGCGGCGCTTCGCGGGGACGTCCTTCTTCGGTTTCCATCTTTGCACGGCGCGTCTCTTATGCAAATGAGCCAGCCTTGGGCGCACGCCATTCTCTTCTTCCTAAGTGGTCGTTATATAGCATATCGCGTGGCCCGTGCTGGCAGCTGGCTCGTCGTCTAGCGCTTTTCCTTTCTTTGTGGGACGATAAGCCGATCGCCTTGAACTTACGGGGCTCTGTGGCGAGGACTCCTTGGCCGACGCTTCTGCTGCTTCTATGTATTATACGTCTTTACGCAACTGTGCGACTTCTAAGGCTTTGAAGGCGACGAGGCCTGGGCGCCCAACGCGACGAGCCTTGTATATATGGCGCGCCGATCTATCATCCGAGAGCGGCGCATCGGCGCGTGCATATAAATGTGTTAGCAGTTATTACATTGTGCAGACAGTGCGCTTTTGTTCGAGCTCGCGTAGGCGGGGGTCGTGTTGGCTGTATGCTTCTTCGCCGTCTTGCAGGATGTGCATAACTGCATGTAGTTAGCGCTTATGGTATAGCTAGCTAGCGCGTATTGTTTGCGAGGGAAATGATGGCGGTGCTAAGGAGGTCGCTGCAGTATCGACGTCTCTCCGCGCTCACACCGTCGTTGCCGAGTCCCCATGGTTTCGTCGTTTATATACGTCGTGATTTATCGAGGCGAAATTTCCTTAGATGCATCATCACGCGAAAAATCATGATCATGTAATGACGTCGCGGGTCGCATGATATCATCACATGACGTCAGGACGTCAGCACATGACATCGTTGCTTGCTGAAAGATGGGCCGATCCCGGAGGCACTACAAAATCACGTTGGCAGAAGGTATAGTTCTTTTTTTTCTGAGGGGAGGGGGGAGGGGCAACGAAATAAACAACTTTTATCGATAAACAGTTACGTAGGTCCTAGCAGATGCCGTCCAAAGCTATGACGGCACTGCGAGCTGGTGTGGGAACTTCGATGTGGCGTCGCCGCCTGTATTTTCTATTTGTGTGTTTTCTCTCTTACCAAGCGTCTTATTGTGGTAAGAGTGGTGGTTTCTTTATTGTGAAATTATCATTTGCTATTACGAGAAAAGTCGTTCTTTCCCTTTAGTGTCTTTTGAGAGATTCATCTAGCCCTCGCACTGGAGCGTGCAGATCACCTAATTATTCGCAGAGGGCACGCACGTACCGTTGCGTCTGAGAGATCGTCCGCACTTTCCGCATTCCGAAAAAAAAAAAAAAAAGGTGTTCGCCGCGTCAAGAAAACGCTTGTTTTTGCGACGCTCACTTGCCGCATTCCAGGGCCAGTCATGGTGCAGCGGCAGCCAACTTCGGACAAGTGATTCGGGTGGTGCGGTCAGCGACATGCCTCTGGACCCATGGGAGGAGCGGGAGGAGCGCGCACATGAAGCCTTTCGTAGCGCGTTGTCCGCGCGAAATCGCGTGGCCGTGACGGGACACGGACGACAAAGCGGCGTACGGGCCATTAATTTGCGGTCGCATTGTTGTGTCGGGGAATGTGCCGCCGGCGCGTACCACGTTTTTGTCTGTTGTTGGTCCATCGGGCAGGACAAAGGGACGCGGCGAGCTAACGGTATGTACGCGGCCCGGAGCGTGACGTGCTTCGCTCCTCGCATTTGCCACTGGGTCGCGGAGTTTCCAGGGTGCCAGTACCGTGTACACAAGGTCGCGCCTTCACTCGAGCCGCGCGTTTCCCCCCTCCCAAATTTCTCTCTCTCTCTCTCTCTCTCTCTCTATAAGGTCTCAGAACGAAAGCACGACGATCGTTTGTTATCAGCTTTTGTCTCGTCACGCAAATTTCGAAGTTGCTGCGGCCGTTCATCCTCCCTACCGCGCCTGAGTTCTAACCGTGGCCTAAACGCGCTCCATGCATGGAGTTCGCGCCCAAGGTGACAACCGTACAAAATGCAGTTGAGCCGTAACTGCTGCTTCATCGGGCAGGTTGAAAACGCCTGCTCTTGAAAAAAAAAAAATGCAGGTCACCTATATTTCACTCTATCTGGTGCATCGTGACTTTCCACATATATAACTCCCTTTGCAGGTATGCGTGAACTCTCTTTTAGAGATATATAACACCCTTTAAAGATACAATTTAGCTCTATTTTGGAGAGCCGCGTCTCCCACGACTCTCCTAAGAGGGCGTAATGATCGCCAAAGGAGAGTTGACGTGTGTATATATGTATATATATATATATATATATATATATATATATATATATATATATATATATATATATATATATAAAGAGAGTAATATATTTGGCAAGTGACGACTCACCACGCAGAGTAACTTGTAATTTTTTTTTTTTAGTGCTTAGTGTGTGGCTGAGCATGTGGATATACGTGAGTTTGCGTGCGTGCGCCGCAAGTTCTGCTCTGGGGCATGGATGCGGATTGTTGGCTGCCTACTCCAGCAGCGAAGCTACATCTCCAGCTACTTGGAACAGAATGGCGGTGTCACCTTTTCCCGCATCCTTTATTTTGCCCCGTGTCCTTGTAGGCTAGCAACGCTGGGCGCGCAGCTGGGGTCATTTACATGTCTGTAAATGACCCCAATACTAGCCTTCGGCTAAGGGGTCATACAGTGTTTGCAATCAATATGTATTTATTTTCATGTGAATAAACTTCAAACTTCAAACTTCAAAAAAAAAAAAAAGTACGCATTCACACGCCTGATCCACTGTACTTCGCGTCAAGCTCACGTGGTACGACGAGCTTGTGCATGCACAGTTCGCCCGCTCGACTATAGAGCCTGCGAGGCAAAGCGCGACGTCGCTTGGGACGCCCTCCCGCCATGCTTTCAGTGAGCACGTCGTGTGTGGTCACCTCCGACCACAACTTTCTTCGGTGTCTCATACCGCAGTTCTGGCAGATGTCGAAGGAGTTCCATTATATACGCGTACAGCTGAGACGTCGACATCGGTACGCGTCCTCTTCATCGCGTTCGCATATATAAGCGTGTGTGTACGCGCTCTTGTTATTTCGCCTGTTTGGTACACGCGGATGAGAGGCCTCGTGCACCCGTGACAGGGGACGAAAAGTGTTCGCGCAACGCGTGACACGTTTTGACATCCGCGTACGTCGTCGTCGTCGTCAGGAGCCTACAGGCGAAGGCGTAGATGGAACTTGGAAGCACCTGCCATGGAGATGTGCTTTGCGTGTCTAGATTGTGACATTGTCGTCCGGCGCTTGTAGATCTGCGGCCCCTCGTCGTGGTTTTTACTGCTGAATGCGCATTGACCAGCAAGAGTTGATGGATAAGATTATTCGAAGGAGGCATGCATACAAAAGGAGGGGCAACAGTTGTGGCTTCGGAGAGTCAAGTAACTGCTTGTTCTGCTGATTTCCCAAGGAAATATCAGCGGAGAAATGATGCTGGAAAAAAAAAAAAAAGACGCCAGGCCTGCGCGGTAAGCGCAGCACAGTCACAGCGAAAGCTCGAGGAGCGGCATTTCCAGAGCCCGTTATGAACTCTCTTGTGGCTCCTAATACAAGTACACTAGCAAAGTACCCACCACGACATTATTCGTCATTCTGCGGAGAAGCGAGGTACCAAATGTGCAGTTTCTTGGTGCGACGGCTGATGACGATGAAGAATTATGACTGAGCCTTTTGTAATGGGTTGGAAGCTTTAAAAGACCCACTAGTTACGTAATTCGCGTTGTGTGACGCCCGGTCGTTATTTCACTCTCCCACCACGCTTTATAACATACGCCATCATGAGAAAGAGATAGAGAGAGGGAATTAACTTTATTGAGCCCCTGAGGAAATGGATCATGGGAGCCTTACGGGCTTCCTTGGCAACCAATAGAAGTGCGCTTGCGAACAAGCCACTACGCTATAAACCATCATGATTTTTGTGAAGTAGGGAAGCAGCCACTATGCAATCTTTCGTCATTCCGCGGAGAACCGTGGTACCTGCTAAACACCTGTACGCAATATGTGCACTTTGTTGATGCTGTGGCTGATGACGATGAATAATTATGGAAGATCCCTTTGTAAAGGGTTGGAAGCATTCAACAAACCACTCGTTGCGCAATTCGCATTGTGTGACGCTTGGTTGTTATTTTATTCTTCTACCACGCTACATTACATATGTTAATGTGGTTCCTTCTCGACATGATGCCTGTATAGGGTCTTTCTGCAAAGCATTTTCAAGCGCCGGCATAGCTCTGAGGTAGAACACTGGGATCCCAAACAGAGGGCCCAGGTTCGAACCTCGTTCCATTCTAGATTTTTTTTTCTTATTTCGTTTTTTCTTTTCTTCTTTCGAGCAATAGTGGTTACGGACACCGGCGGCGGCGGACAACTAGGGCGGCAAAAACAGCCCTTGTTGTGATCTCATAACAGCTTTCGGTGTAAAAAGTAAAAGAAAGCCTACGCGGACATGTACGTGGGACTAACAGTACGTCACGAAGGTAGGCACTTGGGGCTTTTTGTGGCATGAAATAATAATGTGCAGCGTGGAAGATTAATGAAGAACAGGCAGGGGGACGGCGCATCAAAACGTGTGATGTGTTTAGGAGATACTTTCGCGCCACCAGCGAACTGTCATCCATACTAGTCGAAAAAGCTGTTAGCTGCTGGGAGCCATACTTATATACTTGTTTTTGCCCGAGCTCTGTTGCGTCAGGGTTGACCTTTTCACGCCTGATGGAGCAACGGCGTTGTTTATGGCTCGGTTGACAGGCAAAGATGGAAGGAGAGATATGCTTAAAGGGAGCTGCGCGTGTGCATTTCGTCATTACGGCTATTCGAACTTTGCAAGCTTCCGTGGCATTTTGCCAAACGTGAGTGGGCAACACCCGACATCGTGTTGAGCCAGTACACACCTGATTGCCTTGCCTCGCCTCGTCAAAGGCTTCTTCACACGCATTCGGCTGTAAAGAATCGTTTCACGTTGTCCCGTGCACGGAGTTCCGCACTGGCTATCGACAGACTCGAGTGTCACGTGGCAGTAAAGCAGTAAAATTTCATACGTTGCCTCTCATTCGCTGTGAACAATGGCTCTCTCCATTTTCATGCCATCACTTCGTACGTCCAATCTCCCACCACCCATTATACCGCTATTGGCACTAATTTCGCACTGATTGACAGGTATACGAGCGTCGCCAATTTTGTTCGTACATCCGGACTCCATTCTGACGCTGCTTGTCCTCCGCGTGAACGTATTTCTTCTGCACGGTTCTTCGGTCGCCGTCGTCTTCCTCTTTCTGCGCGTCATTCTTTCGTTCGGCGCTTCCTCGTTTCAAACTAACCGCAATGCCCTCGCAGTTGCTTGCTCCGTGGCCCCGTGTTCGTCGACTCCCGGGGCTCTGTGCCAAGGGCCTTCCGGCGGCGGCGGCGCGGGCACAGGGGCCGCCCTTTGTTCCCGTGGCGCGCACGTCCGGCCTTTCGTCTCGTTATTTTGTGATGCTGCCGCCGTCGGTGCGCGGCCCAGGGGCGAATGAATCACGCACCCTACGCAGCGACTGTCTGCTGCTGCTGCTGCTGCTGCTGCTGCTGCCGCCTTCGGCACTGCGCAGTGGCTCTTGCACGTCGTGCACGCGTGCAGCGCGGAGAAGCCTCCGTACGTGGCAGTGACTTCTCTCAGGCGACTGGATCCCGTGCCCTCACGCTTACGAAACTGTTCTGTTTGATGGCGTTGTTCTCGATCCCGTGTCTTCGAGTCGGGAAAGGCTTGCGTTCTTGCGGAGCTAGGTAGATGACGGCGGTATAACCTTTTAAGTTATAATGATGACCATGACCTTTTTTTTTAAAGTAGCGTTACTGTTGACGTCACGATACCCAAGCTCACGTGGTGAGAATATTGAACATCGTACTTACCGTTACCTAGTGCAAGAAGTTGGAAGAGGTTGTTTTCTTAGCTTCGTAAATTCCGCTGGAGTTCGTTAAACTTTCGCGGAGAGGCGGGACTTTTCAGCACCTTCTGTTCCGTTCTGCGTATGGCCTTTTCCTGTCCTTTACTCCTTCATCCACTGACGGCCAACGTTCGAGTGTCCATTGCTTCAGCTAGACAGTTACACTGCGACCATAATTTACTTTTGTTTCCTCATTCTTCGCCCCTTTTTGTATGTATTTGCTCAATGTCCTGCCCAAGCCCCGGTGTTTTGTATATATTTCACCAAATTAACATCTACTTGCTACTACTACTACGGTACAAGCTTGTACGCTGTATGACGTCAGAATTTTGGCGAATTGAGCCTGTTGGTTGATCATCTTAAACACCTCGCAGCGCAGGAAAAACAAGACACAAAGAAAACGACACCAGACAACATACGAGCGCTAACTACCAACAAAGGTTTGTTGAACATCACATGCGTATATATACCGTGCTCAAGCACCGTCGCACATGCGCACACTACTTTCTTAGAAAGTACAACTCTTTATCTGAAAGGTGTACAGAGGGGGTGCTGACACATGCTGAACTCAATGAAGATATTTTTTCTGCTTCTATAATCTCGCGCGTCAGCCTAGCACTACTTTTGCTGACAACAGTACACTGTGCGAAAAGAGGTTCACAGCCACAAGACCCGCATTGCATTGCCAACCAGCCGTCACGTGCCGTTTTCTTTACATTTTGCGCATGCTCTTTCAAACGTTCATTTAGACATCGCCCTGTCTGCCCTATGTACCACAGGACAGCGGAATACTGTAAACTACATTCGTAGCGCAGGCAACAAATGACGTCACTTTGAGCAGCATGCACTGTGCCTACGTGCTATATCTTGTTACGTTTGGCCTGAAAATTCATCGAGGCAGACGCCATTGAGCGTACAGCTGTCTACCGGAATGCTGTCTCCCCCCCCGTATCGGCGCTTAGACGGAGGTAGGAATGCCGATTCTTCCTGGAGGAGCTTTTGCCGGGCGAGCGGCCATGTCGCCGTGGATGGATTTCCCAGAAAAAGGACGTCGGAATTCGGAGACCCCTTTTTGGCTCGTTGTTCTCTGCGTGAGATAGCACCGCGTAAGGGATTCTCAGCCAGCCACTTCTGCCTTCTACCCTACCGCAGCAGGAAAAATTAACCCGTGCCGGAGGGAGCGGTCTGCGTGTTTTCCGGAATTCGACACACCCGCTTTATCGTGCGTTTTGGTCAGCGTGGGACTGCGCCGTTGAAGACTCTCCCATCAACCCAGGTGGGGCCTTCACCAGTGGCAGCCATCATTCAACGCTTCTTCCAAGTATTACTGGCAGTAGGAAGCGGAGGTCATCGGCCCTTTCCCCTTTGGACTGAAACTCCTCGCCGACCTTCTCACCTACGAGTCTTCGGGGCGTGGCGAGTGTATTGTGTGACTCTTTGCCTCCTTTCGGGAGGCCGGACGCCAAGACGACAGGTCACCGGATTGGCGGGAGACGCTGACACCGGTTTGCCCGTGCTTCTGCAATGACGGTCTCGGGGCTATAAAAGCCGAAGACTTTTGACGTTATTTCTCTGCTCTCTTTTTTCACTCCAATCCTCTAATGATGTAAATAAACCTTCGTTCCTTCTTGAAAGAACGCGCCTCCTCACTGGAAATCATCGGCTATGGGGACGGACGGCGGGAGCCAGCTACCGTAACGAGACACGCCGAACCCCCACTCCTTACAACTGGTTGGCAGTGGTGAGATGGACCTTGCGACATGGTGCTGCGTTTGTGGTGAGTGCTTGGTCTTTGCTATGACTTTCCAGGCTTCATTTTGCGTTTACACTTGAGTAGTGTAGAAGCTGGATTGTGTTTTTGTGGGTTAGGTAGATCACCTAGTTATGCGTAACGAGTGAGTTTGAGGGATCACCTAATTATGTGTGAGCAGGACCAAAGCAAAGCGGCAGTCATGGATTTGAGGACGATGCTGAAAGATGAACTTTTGTTTGTGTGCGAACATCTCGGCATCAAAGTAGAGAAAAAAATGGCAAGGACGAATATGTGGAAGCTGATTATTAGGGAATCCAGTGAGGAGGACATTAACTGCGCGTTAATAGCTTTCAAAAGGTTTGAAGAGCGAGAAAAAAAGAAAGGAGAGAGAAAAACACGAGAAAGAAAGAGAAGAACGCGAGCGAGCCTTAGACGAAGAGATTGAAAGGTTGGAGCGTAAAGTTGAGGCAATGCGGCGAAGTCAGACGTCCGCAGAGGTTGCGCACGAAAGGTGCGAAGAAGTGGCGAGTGCGGTGCACTTTAAAACCACAGAGAAAGCCGCTTTTTGTGAGGTACCACAAGTGAAAGGTACGCGTCTCTACGAGTGCGACATGCGCACGGAGCCTTCTGCGGAGAAAACCGAGAGACAGGTCGCGGATAGTGAAATCACGCCTGATAAATGTACGTGTTTCTCTGATTGTGCGAAGGCCGAGCAAATAGAAGACGAGACCGCGGCTGGTAGGGAGACTGAAAGGATTCCGAAAGGCATTCCGTGTGGGACCGAGGCTGGTTCCAGCCGCCCTAATAGGGTCATCGAGGAGTTGGAGACTTCCCTCGCACCCCAACACGTGAATGGCCTTCCGGAAGTCGAAGGAGAAGAGGACAACGCTAGTCCTAAACGTAGCGGTGACGCGACGCTCCAGAAAGACAGTACTATCGGAGAGGGCCTCTCTAAAAAAGTTCCTTTTGATAGCGGAGGAAATATCCCAGAGTGTGAGAGGGTAGAGAGCCATACTGTCGAGAAGGGCCCAGCTGTAGTTTTTGCAAATGAGAGCACAGATCAATTGGCCCGACAGTGCAACGGAGCGGAGAAGTCGAACGACTTAAGCAAGAGAGAAAGCGGCGCACAAGCACCCATGAGCTGTGAAAATGCCGATGTCACAACCCAGAGTGAAGTCCACCGTAATCTGGGAAATGTTCGCAAACGTCGCCGCAAAAGAAAAAAGCGGACTCGTGCGGCGCCGCGAAGTGTTGAGACAGGTGGCACATGGCAGAGCGAAACACAGGACAGGCTAGCGGGCAGTTTGAGAAAACGCCCTTTGAGGCGTACAGTTGGGTGCAAGCGACCGCCGCAGCGCAGAAAGAAAAAGGACAGGTCATCGGGCAGTTCAGGGAAACGTCCTTCGGGGCGCGCAGTTAGGTGCAAGCGGCGAAAAAGGGGAAGCAGGGGAGAACAATGCGCATCTCCACGACGGAGGGTGCCTTCGACAGGTACAAGTTTGCGGGGACAACCATGTCAAGGTGTTCCTAGACGCAAGGCAGGAGGAGCAGAGCGCCGAGCGAGAGCAAACAAAAAGAGAGGATTGCCACTCTTTCTCCCGCGTTTCTCGTGTCCCCTTCGCCTTCGTGAAGGAAACCGTCGGAATTCCCGAATGAGGCGTGACGGAGAAGTACAGCTAATGGCGCGCGCTCATTGTAGTCTCTGGCGATCTGAAATGCCGCCAAGACCGCGACCGCCACGAGTACGACTAAAAAGGGGAAGAAACCTGTAAGCTTGTCGGAGAATGTGTTCGTCAAAAGAACTTTTTTTTTGTAAGGTTATTCTAGTTTGATGTAGTGTTCTTTTGTTATCTCCGCGACTAGTTTGTTTAGATAAGCAGTTTCTTACTTTTGGTATTTTTAAGCGATGTATGTGTTCCTTTTTTGAGCCTATAAGCATTGTGCGAAATAGTTGAGGGCGCAATATTATGAGTAACTTGTGCGGAAGCAGTGATCCGCACGGAAGTGAGCTGACCGCGTAAGATCGAGTCACGGTAGTCATGTGAGAAAATTGGTACGACCGCTAATTATGAAGCAGTGGTAGCGTTTGTCGCGCGGAACCGAATTTCACTTGTTTATGTTTTTATGTATAGCGCGAAGTAGTATACTGTCACCCATTTTAAAGGAGCAAATGAGCAATTTTGAGGAAGGTTTTAGAGTAAAACCAAAGCGGTTTTTGAAATGCTCAGGTTTGGCGCTGAATGCGGCTATTTTAGTGGACCACTGTCAGGATTGACAAGCATTTGGGGCCGGATATTCAGCACGAATCTAACGCAGATTACGTCAGGTGCTCCCGAGGTGTACGGCATCAAGAGTTATTTTCTTTGCGTGTTGTTTTTCGTGAACATTTAGGTTCTGTCGCGCCTTAAGAGAAGTTTAGTTACTAGGGATGTGGCGTATGGCTAATTGTGTGGTTTAATGTTTCAGCGCTCTATGAATACGAGCAGTGTAGAGCTAAAGAGCACAGCAGAGCGCAGTGCGTTCTTTATCAGAGCGGCTCTCAGGGACGGGTAGCATTGACCACACGAGCATGTTAGTACGCGATATTTATTCCCTCTGTTTTGTTTACTATCATTGATGGCTTACAGGTCGTGTGATCACGTAAGCTGAGCGTTACGCTTTACCGAACATTAAGGATAGGGGCACGTTTCAGACAGTTGTATGACGCAGCTGAATCTGTTGTGAAAGAGTGCGAGTACGTCAGGTTGTGTCTCAGGTAGGTAATTGCGGCTACGTTTTGAGTTTGTATTGAGTGAGCGTAGAGAATACGCACAGATATCTTGTGTAGATTGTAGGCAGCCTTCATGTGAAAGATGTGTTGTTGGTTATTTTTTCGTGTAGTTAGATATGAGGAAGGTAACGCTACACATAGCAGTGCAGATGGTAGGAGCAGACTTGTTTTAAAATTGGTTGTTTCAGGGATCTAGAGCCAGATTATATCTGCTTTTGGTGTTGTTTTGCTTGGACGGCCAAAATGATCTATCTTGTAGGCATCTCCTCATCCATGAGTGTTGTAGCTTTGGCGGCACGAAATTCTGCCAAAATTTTAGAGTAGCGGGTTTTTCATTTCTTTGTGTGTCTTGAGAAGCCTGGAGAGTTTTTAGCGAGTCGAAGGCGCTTGATCGCGGCGTGGCATTGTGTTGTGTGGTTCGCTTTGCTGCTGTCGATCATTGTGAGGTGGTTTGGGAGTTTGTTGCGAGTTCGCAGTTGCGGATCGAAGACAGGACGTCGTCCTCATCACCAGCCTCTCTCTTCGTGCCCAGCGGTTGTGAGCGCTGGCCAGCCGAGATTTTCCGGGCGGCGGAGGAGCTGTTACGTTTGGCCTGAAAATTCATCGAGGCAGACGCCATTGAGCGTACAGCTGTCTACCGGAATGCTGTCTTCCCCCCCCGTATCGGCGCTTAGACGGAGGCAGGAATGCCGATTCTTCCTGGAGGAGCTTTTGCCGGGCGAGCGGCCATGTCGCTGTGGATGGATTTCCCAGAAAAAGGACGTCGGAATTCGGAGACCCCTTTTTGGCTCGTTGTTCTCTGCGTGATAGCACCGCGGAAGGGATTCTCAGCCAGCCACTTCTGCCTTCTACCCTACCGCAGCAGGGAAAATTAACCCGTGCCGGAGGGAGCGGTCTGCGTGTTTTCCGGAATTCGACACACCCGCTTTATCGTGCGTTTTGGTCAGCGTGGGACTGCGCCGTTGAAGACTCTCCCATCAACCCAGGTGGGGCCTTCACCAGTGGCAGCCATCATTCAACGCTTCTTCCAAGTATTACTGGCAGTAGGAAGCGGAGGTCATCGGCCCTTTCCCCTTTGGACTGAAACTCATCGCCGACCTTCTCACCTACGAGTCTTCGGGGCGTGGCGAGTGTATTGTGTGACTCTTTGCCTCCTTTCGGGAGGCCGGACGCCAAGACGACAGGTCACCGGATTGGCGGGAGACGCTGACACCGGTTGGCCCGTGCTTCTGCAGTGACGGTCTCGGGGCTATAAAAGCCAAAGACTTTTGACGTTATTTCTCTGCTCTCTTTTTTCACTCCAATCCTCTAATGATGTAAATAAACCTTCGTTCCTTCTTGAAAGAACGCGCCTCCTTACTGGAAATCATCGGCTATGGGGACGGACGGCGGGAGCCAGCTACCGTAACGAGACCCGCCGAACCCGACTCCTTACAATCTGCACGGCGATAAGATTGGCCTCCAACTGTCCCCGATTTTCTTTACAACTGGTCATAACGGGTAGAACAATATGTTATTAAAGCTTTTTTTCTTTTGTGCACCTCCGCAGTTGTTCTCTCTGGACACGCCTCGCGCAGACAGCAGCAGCCTTGTTGTGGAGCTGTCCGTATATAGACGACAAAATAAAAAAAAAAAGCATAGGCTAAGAGTGTGTATGCAGACAGTCGTTCACGCTGGCTGGGTAAACGGTGCTTTGTCAGCCCGTTTTTTTCCTGGAACCCGCGAAGACGGCGCCCGCTGACCTTCCTGCCTCGTCTCGTTTCCCTCCCCTTTCTCTCTTTTTCGTGTGGCAACAACTCCTGCCTTTCCTCCTAGTTTCGCGCAAGGACCTCTCTTCGAGGGTCTCTCTCTCTCTCTCCTCCGCACCACGCACCTGACTTGCGGGCGCCCTGCTTGACAAGCCGCAGCCGCCGCCAAGCCTCGCGTCGTGTCTCGTAATAAGCGCCTGGTGCAGCCTTCGGTTCGCCGTTCTACAGGGTTCGGGTCTCGAAACACACAGCGGCACTTAGCGGACGCCGTTTATCTTGCGAAAGCGGGTCGTTTCGGACGCGCGTTGGGAGTTGCGAGAACAAGCAGTAAATTTCGACCTCAAGGATGATGCCCCCGCGAAGAGAGGTCGAGGCGACGGCTTATGACCGTGCATTATGCATCGGTCGATCTACGCTGGCGTTTCGGTGGCCAAGCTGGCACTCAATCCTTCCGAAGCGTTCGCTCTTTTTTTTAGGGGGCGTCTGTGTGGGTTTCTCGGGGAACACTAAAGGTGCAGCGAAGCCTATCGACAGTCTGAGAAGGAGGCGCCAGCTCCGAATATTCTTTCACAATATGGCTTCAGGTTCCATGAGAGAACCGAAAGCTCCCAATTATGTGGCTGCGTGTGTGCGACTAACCCTAGAACAATTCACTGGCGTAGCCAAAAATTTTCAATTTTGCACGTGAATATATACACACACAAACGCACGCACGAATATACATAAATTATGGTTGAACCCCCCCCCCCCCCCCACCCCCACCCGAAAAAATATTTGTCTACGCTAGTGCAAGACTGGCGTGACGCACAGCGCTTGCAGAAGTGATAAAGCGCTTCGGGTTGCCTCTCACTTTAGAGCGTGCCCGAAAGTTTTGAGATAACGCGAACTCAAACAATAATCGCCTGGAAAGGCAGCACTAACCCACCGCACGTTTCCTGCGAGATAAGACGCCCGGGATACTCATCTATGCGCTCGGCCGCGTGAAGAGCCAGCGTTGTCGTCACCGCCATGATATGAGAGATACGCGCGTTCACGTACATAAAGATGCTCGCTGCGATTCCAATCGAGGTTGTTCTTCGCTTTGTCCTATAATTACCACCTTTCACCTTGTTATCGTAAATATAACGTTGAGGCAAACATGTCTTTAGGCTGAATAGGCTGTGTTGTCTGCTTACTGCCGCTTTAGTCATCGGAGAGCTGCAGCTCGATCCGTCCTCTTCAGCATCCTTCGTAGATCTGTATATCAGGTAAGAACAGACCTCCCATAAGCACGGTGTTCCTCCCTGCCGCTAATATCTGCTCAAGCGCTTGCTCCCTTCCTCTGTGTTGTGCGAACAAGACGGCTGGGACCTCGCGACATCTGCAGCAGCGTAGTGTCGCAACCGGGAGCGCCGCGAAGGCCTCGGCTTTCTTTTCCATCCTCGAAGGGAGGACGACACGCGCGCACGGTCCCCGCTGTCGCGCAATACGAAGACGCCCCAACTAGCGACCGCATAGGAAAGAAAAAAGGAATAATAAAACAAAGCAAAGCCATTTGCCGCCTTTGTGCGCGCCGCCGCGCATGCGGCAGTCTCTCGTCAGTCGCGCGACGAGGCCTCCGTCCATAGTCGACTACGACCCGTTGTTGCGCGTGTCTTCCGTCCCGTGGCGTGGCGTGAGCCCCTACGCGTGTGACCAAGGACGAACGATCTTTGTTCAGCACGGCGAGCGACCGAGTCGTAGAGACGAATACTCCTTTGTGCGATCCCCGTGGGACGTGCGTTTGCATGCGATCTTCCGACTCTTGCCCACACGCCCGTTGTGTACCGCGCTGCAGGAGAAGAAAAACGCATTACGCTTGCTTTACAAGGTGTATATACGATGCACCTGCATATACGCATTGTGGTGCCCGGCCTCCACGTTTATAGAGTCGCGTCATAGAAAACCACGGGATAGGATTTCCGAGGATATTTCGCCACCCCGCGGTCCGGCTCTCTCTCTCGAGTTGCGTTCTCGCCGAGGGTTTTGTTGCGCAGTGCTGTCCGGAAAAGCTATCGTGGAGCGAAGCGTGGTATACGCATGCAATACGCCCAGCGCAGTGCAAACACGTCAGCGAGAGATGGAGCGGCGTGGCTAATCACCGTTCGTGTACGATTGAGGCCGCGCGAGCGCCGGCTGCTCGAAACACGCCGGCAATCGTCCTTTGCGTCCGGAGACGACAGTTTGCGGTCAGTGTATGTAAGCTCACTCGATCATTAGCCCCTGATGGAGCTTTTAGGTTCAAGTGTTTGCGTGAGCAGGGTACGTATCCACAGAGCACGCGGTGCTCTCAGTGAAGGCGTATAGTTTCGAATCAGGATCACGGACCAACTTGTCGTCGTGATTCTGTAGGTGCCCTCTGAACAATGACTTACGCATGCAGCGGCTATTGCACCGCACATGGTGTATGTACCCTCGCTGTGGTTGACGAGTCGGATCCTGCCTCTCGCTGACTAGATTCGTGGTTAGCGCCGCTGTTATCTGAACTTATCTGAACTACAGAACGCGATGCGAATCTGCTGCGTGAGGCGCACATCGTGTTTAGGTGTGGCACTGTGCGGTACAGGGTGCGCGTGGCTTGAGCTCAGCAGCAGCGCGTAACACGCGCCAGCGACTTTCCGTTGTCATCAATTATGCACAATCAGCGTGGAGGATCGGGACCATTCTTTTTTTTTTTTCCTTCAGCGTCATCTTCCTTTTCGTTTTTTTTTCTTTCTTTCGCTGTCTCATTACTGCGCTGGCTGGCGGAAGTTGCGCCTATAGGGTGTGTCCGCCTCGTGCCCAGCGATGATATCATTTCGCTCACCTGTTGCGCGAGTGTCCGTGTACGGGACCGGCACCCTTTCGCGCAAAGGCCCATCGCCGTGGGCGCGTTACGCATGTTTGGTGATTGAACACTGGCATGGAGTGTGTGGCGTGCGCCCGGCAATACGTATTCAGCTGGCTCTTTGAACACAAGTACGCACACACAGATGCACGCGTGGGTGGGGGGGGAGGGGCATGAAATAATCCGACAGCAAGCTTACCGAAGTTTTATGGCGAAGGTGGCTGACTTCAGGCCCGCAGAAGTCAAGTCAGCCGCGATCATTTTTCACTCTCGTATGCGGTACGCTGGCAGCAGTAACGAGTTCATCCGTCAAAGCATAAGATTCGGTAAGGCTATTGTTGCGTCTCGCTTGCATGACGTATATTTACGACAAAGGGATGTAGGGAAGTCGTGACTCCCTACATCTGATGACTTCATGTTTGAGACGTAACACTGTTTGTCCTTTCTCTCTCTGTAGCAATCGGCGATGAAATTTAGGACGAATGCCTTATTGTGGCAATACAACTTCACATCCGTGAATACAAGATTCTCACCATTTTTTTAGTTTCTGGACGCACTGATGTAAAGACAATATTGTAAGTGTGCAGTATATTGATCTATTGTTTATTAATTGATGGCATAATTGGTTGCGTATTGTAATAATGATAGGAACCGCTTAGTATAATCAAGGCCGTTTAACCAGTTTCGATTCTGTAGTGGCAATCTTGAGGTTTGTGTCTAAAACGTGTTTCCAATATTGCTTCTGTTTTCCATCGAATCTGTTTTCCATATTACATTTTTTTAACACGAAAGTGTTTTATGCCGGGGTCCACCAAGTACTTCCGTTACCGGATATGACGTTCATAAAATGGACGCCAACGGGTGAGAAAAAAAAAAAACAAGATCCGCCGCTGGGAATCGAACCCACCACGCTGCGGCCGCAACGGTAAGCGCCCGACGCTAAACCAACTAAGCTAGCTTGACTTTTTTTTTTTTTTTCTTTATTGAACTAAGCTAGCTTGACAGATGTTGGACACCTCACGAACGCGCCTTATATCTTTCACACATTCTCTCTCGCACGGTGCTCTCTGTTGGTGGTGTAGATAGGCGGGGCGGAGCGGGGGTGGTGCCGCCGTCTGTGAGAGGTGAAAAGAAGTAATGCGTCACGATTGACACTTACTACCGCTTACTCCGAGATTGCGTGCGATATCGGAGGTCATGGTTAAAGCGTCTCGATACCAGCGAGGGACACTGCCGCGCTGGCGTCGCCGAGGCCCCTAGACGCAGTTACGTTCTTTGCCTTTCGCTTCGTGTGAGCGTGCGCCGGCTCATCGGAGTAGTGCAGCTTCCACATGCACCAACGGGTTTTCTCCGACGCCGACTACTTCGACTGTGAGAGCACGGACTAACAAAACTGCTGCAATACGTGTTGCAGAGAGGACACGATTTCGGCGTGCGAATGTCGTGCCTTGGCGGAGCAAGACAGAGGCCAGCGGGACCCACGCGTTTGCGGCTCAAGCTAAGAACCTCGACGAACTGGGCGTCAACATGGGTGCATTCACGCCAATCGGTGTCATAGCTGCCAAACATAAATAAACATTGTACAATTGCTCTCATATATCATTACAGAATAAGCACGACTTCTGTGTAGATACCTTTCACTTTCGTGTTATACCGATTCCTATGACGGAGGGATCAGCCATGTCTTTTTTTTGTGTGTGTGTGATCGTCTGGCGATATAGATATCGCATATTGGGGATATAAATATCGCGTCAAGACCCCAGGCTAATGAACCTGTGGTGAGCCACGGCAAGTGATGCAGGTACTGTTTACTTTTTCAAGTAATGGAGGAACGAATGAGAGGTGAAAGGCAGGGAGAACGTTGTCCGGGAGGAAAAACAAACCACTGGAAATTACAGGATGTGATAGCAAGAACTTTCGTAGTTGCCAGCGGATTAAGGCGAAAGGCCAGTAAAAAAAAAGGGGGTTTATTTGCAACGAGGACATTTGTGAAACCGATCTAGACGTTCCCATGCAGAATTACCGACTACTTCGCAGCGTTGAGACACTTAGCGAGATGCTGGTGTCCGTATCCTGCCATTCTTATGCTCAACGCCGTTTGTGGTGCCGATAGGAAAGAATGCATATGCTGGTACTCACGCACACCCGCCGCGAAAACGCTGCTGAAGGAAAGTATACCACCTTGTTTGTCGTCGTATCGTCGTTGATGTTTGTTTGTCGTTGCTTGCGCTCGTACTTCCCCGAGGTGGCATTGTTTGGACGCGCGTTGGACGCATTTGTTCCGGAGCTTGCGCGGCGTAAGAACGCCATCTGGATCGCCGCCTATGCGGATGATATTTCCACCGTCTTTACGCGGTCAGTGGCTGCAAGGGGAGATGTCTCCGCGGGCCATATGGAAAGCCAGAGTTCCATGACACATAATTACGCATTGCCATGTACAATCTCCTGTGCCAGTTGCATCGCTGTACATGCAACCATCATAGTCACGCGATGATATGAGAAAGGGTTGATGCGACTGGCGTCCTTTCTCCCATTGCATCTGCGTTCTCTGCAGGCGTAATGGTGCTCTCTGTAGCATGCATGTTTGGCGTGAGGGAATCCCCTCGAAGGCCTAATAGATGTCGAGATAAAGCGACTCCAAACGCGTGGCGAGTCATCCGGACATGTCTGACCGTGCTTCAGTTCAGCAACCTTCAGCGAACCGTCGAGGCTTCTCCCCGTACTCACTGATGATGTTGTTGTTTTCGTCACGGTGTCTCGAGGAGGACGGCCAACTGCGGCTTCTTTCCGCCACCCATGCGTTCGTTGCGCGGTGGAAGCTGCGCCGAAGAGGAGGCATCGTGTCATGACTCCGTCGCGCGTCTCTCGTGTTCCGAGGTGGGCACCCATGCGGCTGTCGTGATCCACGGTCGTTGTACGCGTCGTTTCTCTACATTTTTTCTTGCTTTTGTTTTGTACCGAGACCGAGCGAGCGCCACGGGGAACGTCCCCTTATGTGCCTGCACGGTGGTTATCCCCGGCTTGCAGGCCTGGCCGGATCGCCGCATAGCCGGATTGTGAGTCAGTGCCCGGAAGCCTTGACCGGAGCCGCTGAGAAGGCGCCAGAAGCCCCGCCAGACCGGTGTTAGGGCGAGCAGGGGGAGGTGGAGGGCGAGTCGATGACGTTTCCTGTTTCGTCTCCTAAGTTACGTGAACGGTGCCACGGAGGAGGCCGTGTGCAGATGCACGGAGCAGCCGATAGCGGAATTTCACTAAAACTAAATATCTAGATTGAAGTCTAAACTGGTGCAAACCATCTTGGTGTCGAGTACATCCGTATTTTCTTTCTGTTCTGTATAGTTAGTGCGTATCGACCGGTTCGGCCAGCGTAAGGTATATATGTGGACAAGAAATAAGCAAGCACAGACGTGTCCCTGATTCTCTCGTCCTTGCTGCCAATATGCACTCTGATCCTGAAGTGGACTTGTTTCGGTATACTAGTGCCTCAAGTGACCTTGAAATCCGCGACGCTCCCGTTCTCATTACGGACTCGCCGATATGCATTCGTGTACCTTACCTTGACTGCGTGCTCCAAACTAGATCGACTGGCTACGCGAGAACTCGTGGACGAAGTATACATCCGGTATCGGATGTGTACCGCGCTTGGCTTCTGGAGTTGCGCGTGGGAACAACGCTCTCCGACAGGCTGCGATTCGTCGTGTTTTGGCTGCGTATACGAAAACGGGACTTCTTTGTCGCGGTATATGACAGCGACAGCACAAGCTCCAGGAAACATATATACGCGAGACCCGAGAACACTTCATATTGCGGCTCGTGCCCGCAAAGCGAGTGCGAGTCAGCTCTTGGCAAGTTGCCGTGTTGGCCGCCATACGCTTTTCTCTCACCCGCCCTTCTGATATGGGTATTGAATCAAATAGAATGCGGAAGCCGAGAGTGCACAGAAGACCGGGAATAACTTTAGCGCTGGTTAATTGCATTGTTGCGCGGAACATTCGTTATTATCATACTCCTACTACAGGCCCGTAGCCAGGAATTTTTTTCGAAGGGGGGGAGGGTGGAGGACACTTGCTGAAAGTCTTGACTATTTGAGAAAAACTCCTATTTTCGTTATTTAATCTTGGTAAAAACACCTACTTAACCAAAATTTCGGGGGTGGTGGGGGGGGGGGGGGGGCTAGCCTTCCCCTCCCCCTCCCCGGCTACGGGCCTGTCCTAAACCATCCCATTGTAACGTATATCCTATTGTTAGCCTTTCATAACCAAATCCCTCATGTAATGTCCCAACAAGAGACCTTTGAGGAAATGAATGAATGAATGAATGAATGAATGAATGAATGAATGAATCATAGCGAAACCATTAGAGAAGATCTCGCTTTCGAGGTTGACCAACTGCGCGTCAAAGAACAATCCTCGCAGGATTAGTCGAAACCTTCACACTCTTTACGCCCTTCGTCCTTCTTTGGTTGTGTCTTTCCGTTGTCTATTTTTTCGCCAACAAACTGCAAGTGCTCTGCGCGTTCTGTTACCGCGCCCCTGATAAAGCTGCATATGAATTACACTTAGCATTCGTCTGTTAACGCGTTTCGTCTGTGCAGTGCTGTCTGCACGAATGTCATGAAGTTGGAGGGGAGATTTATCGCAAAGTGGAGGTCGACAGGCGGAGTTATGAGATATGGGATACTCTAAATATTAAACCGAAGTGACAACAGCATGTCAAATAATTCTATGTGAACGTACGGCGCCTCCATGTACAAAAATTACACCATCTCCCGCTAAAGGGGACCATGAGGCGATGCGAAGCCGGAGCACTTGCACGATCGCGTTCCGTTGGCGTTCGTTGGACATGCTACCGACCTCGCGTCGTGGAACGCGAAGAGGAACGCTACGCGCGTCGTGTCTTCCCTCTAGCCTGGCCGTTAATTCTCACAGGGCGAGCGGGGAACGCGGTCGACAGGTGCGCGAGAGGGGGGAAGCGTAGGAGAGGAGAGAGAGGAGGAGGGGACGCGCATGCGCTGGCGCTCATCGCTGCGTTGCGCAGGAGAGAATGAGGCGCGCGAGAGGGGGAGTGTAGAGGGGAAGAGGGGGAGGAGTAGTGTAGAGGGGGAGTGGGAGAAGGGGAGTGAAGAGGAGGTGTGTGGAGTGGCTTGCGCATGCGCAGTAAGTGTGATCACGCCGCACGCCACCACCACCGGATTGAACTCCGCCATAAGATGCTTCGCGTCTATAAATTCGCATGTTAGCTTATGTATTAATATGCGCAGGGTCTGCGCCGTGTGTTTTATTAGCTCTGTATGCCAAGCCTGTAGCGGTGCGCAGCTGTCAAGCACAGATCTTCAGAGACCACTTCATTTTGATGTCTGGATGCATATATATATATATATATATATATATATATATATATATATATATATATATATATATATATATATATATATATAGAGCTTTCGTACCGGAACGTTGAGCTATAACGCCGATCAAAAACACCGTACACTACACCGCTGATGTCATGATGACGGTGGTCTACTACACGTGCTCGATAAATAAAATGTACCCACTCCTTCCATCTGGGCGATCAGCCACACCCCGGTGTGCCGATAGCGCGCGTTAATTATGCACGCTTCCCGCGTTGGCGCTGCCGCTGCGCCACCTCCGTCGCTGGCCGCGCCGCTTTAGCGTGCGCTACCTCGGACGAGCTTCCGTATACGCTGACGGCATCGGCGATCTTGCTTTCGCTGCTCTGTTTGCTACATTCCTCCTCGCTTTCTATTTTTTCTTTTTTTTTGTTAGAAGCGGATTGCTTCCCGAGCGCCAGAACTCGTTTTAGTGGCGCGCGGCCTGCCTAAACGCGCGCCATGCAAGCGATAAAGAAGCCCTCGCCGTCTTGGCTACGGCTCCTCGCGTAACAGCGATACCGTGACGATACTATACGTTGCGCTAACAGGGGACCTCGATCTATATCCGCTCCGAACGTGACGTCCTTTTAAACTAATGTATTTTCATATTAGATAAGTAAGCGATGTTCTTAATTTCATGTAGCCATAGCACCTTAGCAGGTTTGTATGGTTTGGCACCGAAAAAGTTTTAGCGTTTCCGATATTCCAGTGTAGGCAGGGGTGGTAGCGACGTCATGTGACGCTTGTTTAATCTCATGTATGATACCCAAGTGTGTGTGTGTGTGTGTGTGTGTGTGTGTGTGTGTGTGTGTGTGTGTGTGTGTGTGTGTGTGTGTGTGTGTGTGTGTGTGTGTGTGTGTGTGTGTGTGAGAGAGAGAGCGAGAGAGAGAGAGAGAGAGAGAGCGCTTCCGATGAATTTAAGGCATACGATAGGTTTTACGACGCTGCCGAAAATTTACACCAGCAACTGTGTTTCTCTGTTCGTTCTCTGCGCCACCAAACGAATACACGTGGTGTCATCACACCGACCGCCCTCGTTTACCACCACCCCTTCCTGCAACGCTGAATACGACTAACACCCAGAACTTGGCGGCGGACGAACTAAAACTGTCCAATAATTCATGTGATCAGGAACCCTGGCGTCGACGTCAATGATCTTTAGAGGCCACGAGGCCTCTATGTATACATGCTGTAGCGCGACACTTGGCGTCGCAGTATAATTATGCTCATGTATTTTTTACTGCTCCTCTGGTAAACTTTCAAGGTGACGAAAAATGGCCGTAACGCTTCATTTATTCACGCGGTGATATTAGCAACACCTAAGCTAAAAGGCCGCGTTTAACCGTATAGAAAACGGCTGTGTGATTCATGAAAACTTCCTTGTTTCTTATTATCAATATATGCTCGACCGCTGCCAGTCTTCAGATCATACAGGTCTAAATGCAGCTGACCCGTAACAGCATAATGCGAAGCCCTCTAGCTAATCGTATACACCCTCTTGTGGTTACAGGGCTATACAGCGGTGGTGCGTGCTGAGACGGCTCGTTTTGTATAGTGAGCTTAAGTACCTCACAAACGGCACGTGACTGTTTTACGAGCTCCTCTGGGACAAAGGGTGCACCTCTGGTGCGTTTGTGGTGGAAAGACACATTGTTTGGCGTGGGTTCCGCCTTTTCCTTCTCTTGGTCGACCAGAGATGTGTGACTTGTAGCGCGCGCGCTGCACGGAACTGTGCTCGCCCTGAGGAGTCGCGCGGCAGTGCATACATCGCTAACGGTGCGTGGCGAATGGACCGCTAAGGCAAAAGGACCCCGGTATCCTTCACTTGCGGCAGTGTGCTCTTGCATGCGTTGCGAAACGCTTTGTTGCCAGACTTTGTTTCTTGCCCTCATCTTTCTTGCATTGTTTTCCCCCAACTATAGCAACAATGAGTTGTAAGTTAGGACAGAAAGTGCACGGCTTAAGCGATGTCGTTTCCGGTTGGAGATGCCTTTAAAGGGTCTTTCGAGGAAGCCTCGTAGTTAGAACGCCGGACGTCATTTGTATGCAGGGGTGAGGCGAAGGGTTTGTTAGCTGCTTCTCTTGGCGTTTAATGCCTTCCGGCGTGGACTGGACTCTTCTTTGACGTTATTGAGTGCCATTCGTCCTTTCTTCATCCCAACTGAGCCCTTATGTTGCAAAGGCCATGTCTGTACTGTGTGTACTGCACTAAACCATTACAGTTCAGTATAATGTGCGGGCATTGATTATTGTCGGCGTATACCACTTCCAAACGGGGGCGCGGCGCTGTAAAAATCGTACAACATTGTGCGTTTATTTGCCCTTTTTTTGTTTCACGCTCTGTGTCGGTGAACTGTGCAGTTTTTTTTTTGTTTGTCTGTACTGCACCTCATCAGCGCCCGGTGCGCGGATTGACGCACTTTCAGTGTTTCATTGCAGTTATATAATGTCATATGCTGTCGTTTTGTATGTATTGGTTGTTAGTATTTACACGCAGTGATAATGCCGTCAAGCGCAGATAAGATGCCTATATAATGTCGTTCGATGAGTACACGTTTGACGGTGGGCGATACTCGCTCGGTTAGCCTCTCCCAATGACGCGCGCCCGTACTTTAGCGCATTTTTCGGAACTTTCGTCTCCTCGAACACACCCGCTCGCGGGAGGCCACAGTCCGCATGTTCGCTGCTGCCCTGACGAAACGAAAACGGAACAAGAAAGCACGTAATGATAACAGTAAACTCTCCAAGGTTCTCTAGGAATTGAAAAAAGACGACGACCCGCGCATACATGGAAAAAAAGCGATCGCGTGCTGCCGTCGCTGCGACAGGAAACGTGGGCTCTTCGCGGGAAGAGCCAAGAAAGGGTTGCGACATGGCCAGACAGAGCCGGCACATATTTCATAACCGCTTTCATCTTTTTTGTTGTTGTTTTTCTTTCGGCTCGTTTGTTCTACCCTTTTGTTCGTTAGCAGCTTTCGCGCACGCCAGCGTCTTGCTCTTCTCCGAAGTATACCCGAGCGACCGTTTAGCTCTCAACCCTCGGCTGCTGCGTTCCTTGTTTTTTTTTTTCCCATCGCGTGCGGCCTCTGAATGAGTTTGCCCTGTTTTGAGCCCGGGGGATTTCGTGCGAGCGGAATAGAGTTGGCTTTTGAATGGCGCAATATATGCCTAACCTTTACCATATATCGCCTCGGGTTTCGCTCGTCGTGAAAGGGCCTCCGCCTGTCTGGCCGAACGAGTATTGCGCGTCTGACCTCCCATGCACAGCACCATTACGTGAATGCGGATCGTTGAAACAGCTGCTGCTTTCTTCGGGAATCGATGATCTCGCCTGCTAGCTGACCTCTGTTCGCTGTTAGTATGCGAAGTGCGCGACGGACGGTACAGAGTGGAAAAAAAAAAGAAAAGCAAGGATTAGGAAACAAGCGAATGGGAACTTCGACTAACGTGAGAATGGTAAACGCGTCATATATATATATATATATATATATATATATATATATATATATATATATATATATATATATATATATATATATATATATATATAAATGTCCTGAGCCCTCCTCTAAGGCGTCTCTCATAATCATATCGTGGTTTTGGGACGTTAAACCCCAGATATTATTATTAAGAGACACACGCAGCGCTGTTGTTGCGTTCACATTGCGTGCAGTGTTTTAAAGGGAAAGCTATTAGCTCTACTGCTGTCTCGATAGTCGCATGAGTGGCAGAAAGATTCCGCCGCATTCTCCCACGAATACGTACGCGCGTTCTTCGTATTTCTAACAAGTCTGCCTACGCTCTGCTTTCGTGAGGTAAGTATATTTGCACGCATACTTGTATGCCTGGTGCCCGTATGTATGTATATATAGGTATATGGCGACGGCGCGCTGTGCTGGTTGCTTTCAGGGTGCAGTTACGTCTACTACGGAATAAGGTATGTGCGCTTCATGTCCTTTATAGCTGAGTCACAACCATTCACGACCGCAACGAAACTGTGTTATCACCCCGCGTTTCTTTGAGCCAGAAAACGTTGCTTGCGTGAGTGCCTGCGTGTTTGTCCGAGTGACCGGTGTCCGGTGTGTGCTGGATCATTGCATAAGTTGGCTTGCCTGGAAAGCTCTTATTATTTAGCTTACATGTGCGCTAAGGCACCACAGCTCACCCTCTCCTCTCTCTCTCTCTCTGTACACGCGGACACACACACACACACACACGCACACACACGCACACCGCAGCTCTGATCCGCAAAGCTATGTGGATTGATGTTCACAGAACGCACACATATATATACGTGTTATGTCGTGCGTTCATTCAGCGTAAGAAAGGGTATTATTTAGGGGGCTTGTTTCTTTGTTAGACACAACCAAACGAATCTAACAGGCAATGTGGCCAGGAAAAGCATAGGGGCCATTAATTCTTGACCTTTAACTGTAGTGTAGTAATTCTGACGTGAATTGAAATGCATTAAAGTGGACGAAAAATCACCCTTGTCGTCGGTGGGATCCGAACACACAACCTTCGAAGGTTGTGTGTTCGGATCCGACTGACCGCAAGGGTGACAACAATTAACGGCCCCTATGCTTTCTCTGGCCTAATTGTCTGTTTTTGGTTGCTCATGCAACGTGTTAGATAGTGCATATCAATCAGCCTATTCGCATTCCGTTTGCTGATTTCCTTCCGGGAACTGGTGAAAAGGCCATTTATCTTCTAAGGTCCCAGAAAGGCGATGCATTCTGGCCGATGTGGCGTGTGGGCGCTCCGCGGAGCCCGTCTTCCCACGCAGTGTCCTACGCAGCGCTAGCCTCAGATAGGTGCGCCTAGGCCTGTCTCACTTTAGCGTCACCGCTCGACGCCGTCTCTTCTGCCATGTTCGCGATCCGTGGTCTCCTGTCCGGCTGCTCTTCTCAAAGGACAGATATCTTCTCAGTGCTTCTGGGCGCTTGCTGCGGTTCCTGAAGGCGGCTTTGCTTAGTCACATATCGGTATCGCTTTGGTGCTTTCACGAGGAACTAGTCATCCGACATATATTCGTGTATCGTGGAAGAGTTGTCGGCAAATCTATGCTACCGTTGGTTGGGTTTTGCGTAGCGGCTGCCCGTTTCGTGCGTGCGTGTCATTTGTGGATTGCACACGAATAACCAAACGCAAGCGCCAGCATTTTGTAGCCAACGCTCGGATTCATCTGTGTCCGAAGACCCAATGTTGTCAAGTGTTCCCCGATCACAACGTAACATTGAAATTGCCAGTTTTTAAGAAATCGGGTCTCCAGGAATCGCTGCCGACGCTTGAATACCCACGTAATAGAGCGCAGGCTTTCTGTTGTCCGCGCAACATTTATTCTCTGCGGCGTGTTGACTGCGGTCTGCTGTCAAGAAGGAGACGTCGCCATCACCCTCGGCTTAATACGACGTTGCTGGTGTTCTTCGAATGGCCTGAGAACAAATGAGATAGCGGTCGTCAGATCGCGCCTGTGTCTGCCAACTTCTCCGTCCGTCGCAACATCGTGTTCTACAGTTTTCGAATGAGTGCACCGTGCGATTCTGCCGAGCGCATCAGAATCTCTTGCATGTGTGTTGGAACCTTTCCTATATAAACACCTTCCCAGCCGTCATGTGTCTAGCACTGTTCGCCGACTGCGGTTCTTCCGCCCGTTGCGCGGAAGCGTTCCAGTGCGGCGTGCTCGAGTTCGCGGCTCGGCTGGAGATGAGCGCGTACCACTTTCGCGTCGGCGACGTCCCCTGCGTCCTGTGGACGTCGCAGCTCACCGCCGCCTTCACTACCGGTCGCTGGTGAGTGCTGACCACCCTGATGCTAACCTAGGCGGCGTTGGTTGACCGAACTTGCGCGCCGTCCCCCGTCGCGGGCGATGCTGGGGTGCTCGGTATAGTAATCTATAAAGGGTTAGCCGATTGGCCCAAGTTTTCTATAGTATAAGTATGGCAGCGCGAAGCACGGCTGCAGCTAGGACGAGTCGTCTCTTAGTCCTGCCATATTGTTTCGCGCTGCCACACCTACAAAGCACTTAGCCATTGTTTTACAGTCTGCAGTCATTAATTATAAAAGGACCCCCTTTGCTCAAGGGTGGTCCTTTAAGCAAAGGGGGTATATTGTGTATATGTGTGTGGGATAGGAAGTCGTAGAGATGTGTTTGCGGGGGGCGGGGGGGGGGTCCTTAAGTTTTGAAGTTTTGCTGTAGTGGCCAGGCTAACTGCGACCCGCTTCGCTATAGTACACACTTCGTCGTATTTCTTGAAAGTTCGATAATGTTCACTTAGTCACTGCTGTTCGTTTGCGTCCCTTGTAGACATTTGTATACCCGAGGTGTACTTTGGGCTGGACATGTTCGTGGGACAATTTGCAAGGTTAACCAGCGCAAGAAGACGAACGCCGAAGGAAGCACGCACGCACTGGAGGACCAGTGCCGTTCCATCACAGTAAATCACTGTGTCATCACTGGAACCAGTGCTGTGCCATCACTGGTTCTTTGTATGCGTGCTTCCTTTAGTGTTCGTCTATTCCTGCTGGTTAACCTAGCAATTTGCATGCGGTTCACTTCTTTCCTCTGTCGCATTCAAAACCAATTGATCAAAAGTATACGCGATGGGGTGGCAGGACGTTTGGTGGGATAATTTCGTTTGACGCTCTGCCACTATCGGTTTCGCCGTTGTCCTCTGCGTCAACACTTTCGTTAGGCAAAGCCGACGTCCAGAAAAAAAATCCCGGTATTTCGTGTGCCTCATAGAGCTGGGATTGCCGAAACTTGTCTTCTGCGAATCGCAGCGTGAAATTATTGTTGACGAGCTTGCGGACCCTTTGTTATCTTTATTTCCAGCAATAGCACACGGAAAGTTGAACTATCGCATTTTCGAATGCCGCGTTGGTGTAGTGGTTATGGTTCTCGGCTGTTGACCCGGAAATCGCGTGTTCAATCCCGGCTGCTGCGGTCGCATTTCGATGGAGGCGAAATGCTAGAGGCCCGCTATGTGCTATGTCAGCGAACGTTAATGAATACTAGGTGGTCTAAATTATTGGAGCCCTTTACTACGATGTGCCTCATAATCATACACAAGTTATTATGAGCTATCTTATCATGAACTATCAGCTTCCTCTATCCTATCTTCGCCATGCAGAGAGTCATACATGGAACGAACCTTCCCTTGCCTCGCAGGTCTGCGCTGCAGTCCCTGCACAAGGCCTGTGCCAAAGCACGGGAGTTCAACTATTTCCAGGGGGGCGGGACCCATCAGTGGGTGCAGTACTATGCCGAGAGGATACAGTCGGACCAGTCCTGCCTCAACGAGTGGCACGCGATGGACGACCTGGTGTCCAAGAGGCCCCCGACGCCCGATTTCGATCGCTCACGGTGAGGGTCTTTTATATCCACTTGAAGCGCAACCCTGTAGAAAAATGTCATATGACACGTATGACGCATATCCAATAATCTCGTCTGGTTATACGAGGACACTTACGATTGATATGTGTTAATACGAGATTATTGGATACGAGGCATTATGTGTCATACGAGAATTTTCGATAGGGAACATTCACATATGCGGGTGCAACTTGCCTTTGCCAGTTCTTTAGACTAGTGGCCAAGAAAGTGCAGGATACATTGCGCGTAGGATGAAATCAACCTTCTGCATATTAATGTGTCTTGGCTTAACCCCGTTGCGCTGCATATGAGTGTAGTTAATCACTTTTGTGAAGGCACCGCACGATGTTCGACGGGTTGTTCGACGTGCCGTGTTGTAGGAGCGACGTCGAAAGTATTCTTTCTTTTTGCTTTGCTCAAAATGAATTCAACCGGAAACAAATTGCGCGTGCATTTTTGGCCTACTATTTGATTATTTTTATGCAAATATGGAACACGACTGACTGCTGTATAATTAAACATTGAGTTGTTTGCTATTTAGGAATAATTACTGAAACTCGAACAAAGCAGTATATTGATTTTTTTTTTCTTGGAATGTAGTATCGAGTGCCTTGGAATTATGTTGTGCGAATGTGACACATTCGCAGGCAGTCCATCATAATTCGCGCCTGAAGGGGGTATGCAGTAACATAGCCTGCCTGCACTACGCCCACCCGTTCCTCCTTCCCTCTCGATTTGTAAACGGACAACGGGCGAGCGGTGGTATCCTGACGTTACCGCATCGGCTCGCATACTACTCGCATTCATTAGCACTGGCTAGCGTTGGCTAAATGTGGCTGAATAATTACGAATATTGACTAGCTTGTCTCCTGCTATTGACAAGTGTCCACTGTAGTGTCGGCTAAGTGGGAAGAAGCGTTGGCTCGTGTCTGCATCCGTTTTGTAGCAGCTACGTCGGGTTCATTCAATCTAAATCTTGTTATGGCTCTCGCACATACGTAAACAACCTGACTGGGTTCTTACTTAACTTTTGCTTTGTTTTGGTTTTTTCCCCCCTGGGGCCCTCACGTGGTTTGCCACTCAGTAAAATGCCAGTTACTTAGCGCTGTGACTTAGAAAGATTGGGCACGTGGTTTGCCACTCAGTAAAATGCCAGTTACTTAGCGCTGTGACTTAGAAAGATTGGGCACGTGGTTGGCCACTCAGTAAAATGCCAGTTACTTAGCGCTGTGACTTAGAAAGATTGGGCACGTGGTTGGCCACTCAGTAAAATGCCAGTTACTTAGTGCTGTGACTTAGAAAGATTGGGCACGTGGTTTGCCACTCAGTAAAATGCCAGTTACTTAGCGCTGTGACTTAGAAAGATTGGGCACGTGGTTGGCCACTCAGTAAAATGCCAGTTACTTAGCGCTGTGACTTAGAAAGATTGGGCACGTGGTTGGCCACTCAGTAAAATGCCAGTTACTTAGCGCTGTGACTTAGAAAGATTGGGCACGTGGTTGGCCACTCAGTAAAATGCCAGTTACTTAGTGCTGTGACTTAGAAAGATTGGGCACGTGGTTTGCCACTCAGTAAAATGCCAGTTACTTAGCGCTGTGACTTAGAAAGATTGGGCACGTGGTTGGCCACTCAGTAAAATGCCAGTTACTTAGCGCTGTGACTTAGAAAGATTGGGCACGTGGTTGGCCACTCAGTAAAATGCCAGTTACTTAGCGCTGTGACTTAGAAAGATTGGGCACGTGGTTGGCCACTCAGTAAAATGCCAGTTACTTAGCGCTGTGACTTAGAAAGATTGGGCACGTGGTTGGCCACTCAGTAAAATGCCAGTTACTTAGCGCTGTGACTTAGAAAGATTGGGCACGTGGTTTGCCACTCAGTAAAATGCCAGTTACTTAGTGCTGTGACTTAGAAAGATTGGGCACGTGGTTTGCCACTCAGTAAAATGCCAGTTACTTAGCGCTGTGACTTAGAAAGATTGGGCACGTGGTTGGCCACTCAGTAAAATGCCAGTTACTTAGCGCTGTGACTTAGAAAGATTGGGCACGTGGTTGGCCACTCAGTAAAATGCCAGTTACTTAGTGCTGTGACTTAGAAAGATTGGGCACGTGGTTGGCCACTCAGTAAAATGCCAGTTACTTAGCGCTGTGACTTAGAAAGATTGGGCACGTGGTTTGCCACTCAGTAAAATGCCAGTTACTTAGTGCTGTGACTTAGAAAGATTGGGCACGTGGTTTGCCACTCAGTAAAATGCCAGTTACTTAGCGCTGTGACTTAGAAAGATTGGGCACGTGGTTGGCCACTCAGTAAAATGCCAGTTACTTAGCGCTGTGACTTAGAAAGATTGGGCACGTGGTTGGCCACTCAGTAAAATGCCAGTTACTTAGCGCTGTGACTTAGAAAGATTGGGCACGTGGTTGGCCACTCAGTAAAATGCCAGTTACTTAGTGCTGTGACTTAGAAAGATTGGGCACGTGGTTTGCCACTCAGTAAAATGCCAGTTACTTAGCGCTGTGACTTAGAAAGATTGGGCACGTGGTTGGCCACTCAGTAAAATGCCAGTTACTTAGCGCTGTGACTTAGAAAGATTGGGCACGTGGTTGGCCACTCAGTAAAATGCCAGTTACTCAGCGCTGTGACTTAGAAAGATTGGGCACGTGGTTTGCCACTCAGTAAAATGCCAGTTACTTAGCGCTGTGACTTAGAAAGATTGGGCACGTGGTTGGCCACTCAGTAAAATGCCAGTTACTTAGCGCTGTGACTTAGAAAGATTGGGCACGTGGTTGGCCACTCAGTAAAATGCCAGTTACTTAGCGCTGTGACTTAGAAAGATTGGGCACGTGGTTGGCCACTCAGTAAAATGCCAGTTACTTAGTGCTGTGACTTAGAAAGATTGGGCACGTGGTTTGCCACTCAGTAAAATGCCAGTTACTTAGCGCTGTGACTTAGAAAGATTGGGCACGTGGTTGGCCACTCAGTAAAATGCCAGTTACTTAGCGCTGTGACTTAGAAAGATTGGGCACGTGGTTGGCCACTCAGTAAAATGCCAGTTACTTATGGCGAATTCCACTGGTCGAGCCGGAGCAAGTTTTCTTGCTCCGCGTTCGAGAATCTGCGTTCCACTGGTCGATTCGGAGCAAGTTCGCGTTTTCCACTGGCAGATTCGGAGCAACCCGCTCCGCGACGGAGCGTTCCGAGTTGCTCCGTCTTGCAGAGGTGGATTTCGCCGGAACTCCGGCAACGCGGTGACGTCATTTCCGGTACAGTCGTGTTTAGAACGGGGTCTGATCACCCTGTGCACTTGTTTACATTCCTAAAATGGCGTTGTTTGACTCTGCTGGGCGAGCTTCTGGTTTGCTTCTAGCTCTGAGCGACAGCGAGAGAACGAGTTCTGACGGTAGTAGCACCAGCGATGACGACGAACCGTACGTGCTCTACGAAGTTATGTTCAAAGAAACGTTCCCTGACCCGCTGTGCGCACGCCCGAAGATCATCGGCTACATCGAAGATATTTCCATGTGCTCGTCCATATTTGTCAGCGCAACACAAGAAAATGGCACGCCTGCTTTTCGCCACTGCGGGGTCGAAATGCGCGCTTTGCAGCGGCAACCCATGGAAACGCACAGAGCGGAAGCAGAAATAGTTCCCGGAGCCAATTTACGTGACGTATGCATAAACAACTTCCGGAGTGACCTCACGCGGAGCATTCACGTGTTCCACTGGCAGATTTGGCTTGGTACAATCCGAGTGCTCGCTCCAGGATTTCGGCGGCCGCTCCGGATCTCCCAGTGGAATTCGCCATTAGCGCTGTGACTTAGAAAGATTGGGCACGTGGTTTGCCACTCAGTAAAATGCCAGTTACTTAGCGCTGTGACTTAGAAAGATTGTGTTACTTTATTTCCGGGGAAAAAAAAGAAAGAGCTTTTTTTTTTGCTAATTCTGTTTGTATATTGCCCTTACTTCATTGCGTAAAATGTGCTGCGTAAATAATAATGCGTATTTATTTTTTACTCGGCTGTTTCATGTTAAAATTTAACTATTAAATGGGTTCCTCCAATGGCGGTTTCCCACGTTCGGATATCTTATCGTGCTGCTTAATTTTGTAGACAGCAGGCATTTTTTTTTTTTTTGGTTGAAACTCGATATATCTTTAAATTCAGGGAGTGTTCAGGAATGCTATACACTAAAAATGCAATCCACCTAAATTCGGGCTTGCGTGATCTTGCCATGACTATTTGTCTTGAAATGAGCGCTGTTAGTGTGACAACTAGTGAAAAATGCGCAGTTTGTTCAAAACAAGCACCTCCACTGCCTAAACAAGAAGCACCAGTTTCTCGTCCGTTTTCAAAACGAACCAATGTCTCCGCCTCTAACGGTAACTTTCCCGCATACCGCCTAGGCCATGCAGTGAAGCAACATTTCATGACCCTTATATCAGAGCGACGCGCTTTAATTGAAGTCCGTTTTTTTTTATTATCCTAAAGCCAGCGCATTCGTCAGGAGTCCCATTGTGAGCAGTCTGTTTTTGTTTGCTTGCGTTTTTTTTTCTTTTTTTGTGTGTTGCATCTGCATTGTACAAATATTTTCTGTGCCATAGTAATTTGCGCTGGCTTCACTGCACTACACACGAGTAGTGCAGTGAAACGACAGTTTACGAGCGCTTTTTATCGCATTTGTTGCAAATTATAAAGATACCTGATACCAGTGGCGTAGGCAGAAATTTTTTTTTTTTTTTTGGGGGGGGGAGGAGTGGCGCCTCCTTGATCCGACATTAGGTCTGGGCAGATAAGTGGGGTTGAGTGTCATCTTGTGCTCTGTATCCCATGACAAAAAAGTTTTCTGGAAAGCGGAGGGGGGGGGGGGGGGGGCACGGGCCCGGTGTGCCCCCGCCCCCGGCTACGCCACTGCTTGATACTGCAAGTGTTCCCGCAACGCAACATGCAATGAAGTCTGGGGAGGGAACATCATGCCATATTCTTTTTAGTTTTACTACACCGTATTTCTTTTATAGTTGTGTGATGAAGTAACTTTCTGGTGATGTCTTCCACACTTGCTGTTTTTAATGCTTGAACAGATAATTTTGGGGGGGGGCCTCATGAACCAAATCATCTAATCATGTTGATAAAAATGTTTTATTCATAATGTCACCTTGAAATGATCTCTGCAAGCACTGAAACAACAGGTGCTGATTGTATGGTGGATTATTCACCACATAATTTAGATATTTCAGTTCTGCAGGGAAAGTATTCTCCTTATATACTGTGAAATATTATTATGATGTGATCAACATACAGTCAAGAGATGAAGTGGCTGCTGTGAAGAGGATGACCAAGTGTCTGGGCTCTTGGCACGAGAGTTTCTGTCTTGATATTCAGCAAGGCTGCTGCTGTAAACACACTGTACATAACCTCTTTCTCCGTGTCTCTCCTTGCGTAACAGTAGGCGGGCCTTTTGTGCTTCTGGCTGACATTCGTACACTTGCGATGAACCTGGCATGAAGTGTCATGCTGGCTTCGTCATTTACACAATGTCGCTTTGGGTTTTTTCTCTGCATATGTTTTCAGGCCGACACAGAAGGAAGAGACGGAAGCGCTTATCAGGAGCAAGTTGAAGGAGCTTATGATGTCTGTGGATCTGGATGAGGTGACCAGTAAATTTGTGAGTTCATTTCCCTTCCTCTCTTAGATAAACACTAAATAAAAAAACCCTGAGTGCCATTTCAAAGACAGTGAGCGTCTTACCTGGTTGCTGGTATTCATTTTCAACTCTTATTGCATATTGCGCTTTTCTCAGTCCCTGGGAAAACTGATCAGATGTGCAGTTTTTCTTTTGTTTCGAGGTTACTGTCTTATTCTTTATCAATAAATTCTTAAATACATTTAAGCTGGCATGCTGCCTTGCACTACTTTTAGAAAAAATAGACATATACGATAAGTCTACAACAAATATTTTCCTGTTTTCTGTAATAAAGCACAGTCATGATGGTTGACTTGAGTTTGCTTTTCTTTTTTTGTGCAAGTCCAGTGAAGTGTGTTTTCTCTATATTACAAACGGTATATAATGGCACGGTACTCACGTAAATATTCACGGCGTAATGTTAATAAGCATCTTTATGAGTTTAGACATGGTGCCGTTTCTAGTTAAAACCTAGGTTACTTTCCGGTCAATTTCTATGAGCAGCCCTTATTTGTTTATGCCATTTGCTATTGACAATGGCATGTCATCTAGCTAGCCTGTTTAGCAGGCTGATTCACGTGTGCATTAAAGTGCAATGTTGCACAATTCGGTACGAATTCTTTATGAAAAACAGCGCATAACAACTCGTCTTTATTCAAACAGCTCCTCTTTATGCGCTGTTTTTCATCATGAATCATGTGTGCAGTTGTAATGTACTTTTGGGAAAGGAACGACAAGACAGATGCAATGCTGAAGCTCTTGTGGTGCAAATATCTATATGATATATCATATGTCCCATCACATTTGACAAAATTTCATAGGGTAATAGTTCTCGGTTCATAACATTCGGTATTTGTATCTGCATGCTAGGTATGGAGCCGATCTAGGGCACAGTACCTCTCAACTTACGGCATACTGATTGCCAAGCTTCTTTAAAGGTAAAGGAAAGTTGCAAGAAATGAAGAAGTGTTCTGCTGGCAAGCTACTTCAAAATCATATTATGATTCTCCAAACTAAAAATTTTTCTGCTCCAAAGATGGTTTCTAAAATTGCTCCAAAGGTTGCATTGACCGGATCGTCACTGTATTGTGAAAACAACAGAAGGGAGGGCTAAGCCCACGTTCTGGGCGTTGGCTGTGCAGATGCGGTCCCGGCTAGAGGAGGAGCTGGACATGAGCCTGCAGCAGTTCAAGCCCTTCATCGACCAAGAGATGCTCACCATCCTCGGCCAGATGGACGCGGCTACCGAGATCCTGGAGTACCTCTACCTTGGCTCCGAGTGGAACGCCTCGAATCTGGAGGAACTAAAAGACAAAGGGCAAGTGGGCTCTCAACCTCTTGCGGCCCAGCTTAGCTAGGTGGCAATAGGAAAGCAGACTTTGCCCATGCTTGTTTATTTTCTTATCATTTATCTATATGTAAAATAGACGGTTTCCTTTTATTTGGTTTTGAGCGTATGTATTTAATTTTGCCTAACTGTATAAGGTTGTATAGCTGAGAGCAGGATACGCACTGGACTTTGAGGAAAATGATTATACGCCTAAGCACTGCCAGAAGTGTCGATTTTTCCTCAAAGTTAGTTACCAACTAGCCCAGCAACAACTTCTTCTAAATACTATGCACTCGACTTTGTAGCTGCTGCTACATGTAAATTGACTATGGGCCTACACTAGCCTTTGACCCAACAGTTGTTTGCACAAATTATTGTAGCAATCAAAAATAAATCAATTGAATTAAAATTGAATTTTGATTCGTGGCAGGTAGCCAAGTGAGAACTTTTCAACTAACTTCTCTACAGTGGCGGGACAGTGGAGAAACAGGCATTACATATGAGTGCGAAAACACCACTAAAAAGACGGGACAAGAAAAGACACAGACCACGGCACTGCCACAGTCCCGTCTTTTTAACACTGTTTTTCCACTTGTAATCGTGAACCAACCTGCCCCGATGCACACCCTAAGGCATGACTTGTTCAACCACCGTTAGTAACTTTGTCTGCGCCTCCCATTAACTGGAGGCGACGTTTACGTTCATGTTGTGACCTTTGTGAGTGCAGACATTGAATGTCAACGTTTACTGGCAAACAAACATAGACTGATTGCGTGATGAACGCTAGGTGGTCTGTGTGTGTACATGAAAAATTTATAACCTGCTGTGTTGCAAGGTTCTAAATATTATTTTTTTTTTCGTGGCTTACATGTGTTCTCTTTGGGGATGGCATTTTACAGGGTCGGCCACATCCTCAACGTCACGCGGGAAATTGACAACTTCTATCCAGGCCTGTTTGATTACTTCAACATTCGCGTCTATGATGACGAGACAACAGAAATGCTCAAGCACTGGGATAAGACCTACAAGTATATTGCGCAAGCCAAGTAAGTTTCCTTGCATGTGCGCTTTCCTGCATCCTGTTTCTTCGTCTGTTATGCACTGCTTCTTAGCACTGCACGGCTTTTCACTGCACCATTAAGATGGGGTACTCAACTAAAGAGCTTGTTGTCGCCGCATAGTAAAGCAGGCAAAGCATGAGATGCAGGTCTCAAAGATGTAACTTGTTTCTACCTATTCATTGCAGAGAGCAGGGCTCCAAAGTGTTGGTGCACTGCAAGATGGGCATCAGCCGTTCGGCATCGGTGGTCATTGCATATGTGATGAAGGCCTACGGCTGGGATCTCCGTCAGGCCCTCGACTTCGTTAAGACGCGCCGTAGCTGCATCAAGCCAAATTCGGGGTTCCTCAAACAACTCGAGACGTACCAGGGCATACTACATGCGAGGTAAATCATTAATGTGTATGTGCTCGGCCTTGACCACAGGGACTGCATGTGCAATAATGTAAACATGTTATACCCCTGACACACGGCCACTCTAAAGTCCTTTAGAAAAGGGGACATCTTCCGGAAAGGCGTTCGAGCGCAGTGACACACGACAAAGGAGTAACTCCCTTCCAGAAACGATCCTTTTCGGAAAGGCAGATCGCGCATCTACTTTTCGGCCAGGAAGGGAGTACTCTCGCACACAGTGTGCAGAATTTATGAATAAAAGAAAACATGTTGCAACACTAAGGTGCCTAGTGACTTTTTTTTTTGCGAGCGAAAATGTTTTAATTTTCAGCAGTAGAACGATTTGTCGAAAAGCGAACGTTTATACTTTATAGCTATACATACTCTCAAGCGCCTGCACCACATCACTAGAAAACCGCCATGCCACCATTCGCTGATTCATAACAGAACCACGAGGAAACACGCCTCGCCTTCGCACAGTCAAGAAAAAGTACAGCAAGAGCACGAACAGCAAAACAACTGTTCATAGTTGCCAGACGAAGTTAAGTTGCTGCTAAAAACGGAAAAAATGAACGGAAATTGCGAGTATGCGCGTTATAAGCCGCCAGACAATAAAAAAAAGTTTTCATGCTTTAATATCACGAAATATGATGTACATGTGCATTTTTTGAATACATTTCCTATTTTGTTGCTTGCACAAACAGCGCCATTTTTTTCTACAGCGTTTTTCTGAGGAACCACTTAAAGCAGTTGTCCGGTACCGTGTGTCATCGGCACAACTCCTTTCTGCAAATGGTCCCTTTAGGCGACAAAAGGGGTTTACCTCAAAGTACTTTACTATTGCCCGTGTGTCAGGGGTATTAGTGTCTTCTCCTAGGCACATGTGACATGCATACATTGTAATTTTTTTTTTGTTTCGTTCCCAATAAACGATGCATAGCATGTCTATTGGAGCTTGCAGAAAGGATGTAGAAGCACAACGCAAGTTTCGCAAGCAGATGTCTTCACACAATTTCAATGCTGCCAATAAAACAGCAGTACTCATACTTTATGAATGGCTAATTCACATCGTTTCATCTGCTGCCACCAACGTTATTTATAGGGATGAGCGAATATTCGGCCGTTTCGAATATTCGAACGAATATTACAGCATTGGAATTTGCCTTGATACGAATTTAGATTATTCGAAATTTCGAAGTATTCGAAATGAACGAATATACGTATACATTTAACGGCACATAACCCCCTCTAAAGGTGGTTTCACTGCAGCTTCTGGTTGCTGTGCCATGAAACAACCCATCCAGGGGAAATCTGCAATGCCGCGAAGCCACACTTCAAGGTTAAACGTACATATTTTTTTTAAGTTTAAAAGCGTGTTATATGGGCTTATGTGCTAAGTACATAGTAATTTTTAAATTGTAAAGTATTGCAACACTTATAACTTGCACCCTACTGCTATTCAAATCTTTCTTGATACTATTCAAGGCTGCTTCCAGTTCATTTCAAACCAAAAAAAGTGACATTCACTCATACCTAGTTGCAATCCTTAAAAATATTGTGCAAAGGTTATGACGAAAATGCTGATTTTTCTTAACAATATGGGGTAAACACTATTCCAACTAATCGATTTGAAATTATTCAACGAAATCTCTTCGGATTCGCTTCGAACCTCAAATTCACTATTTGCCCATCCCTAGTTATTTATCTACTAAAGCCAGCATCTGACTCCATGCCTATATAAACTTTCCCCAGCAAGACACATGCGCACCAATTGAACCGTGTCTCCTTCCTCCCTGTTTACCTCAGTGGGCAGAGGAGCTTAGGCAGTTTCAGGCCAGTGTGGCCCTTACACAAGCTATCACTTCTGCATGGAACTGGTCACATTTACCACCGGGTGCTACATGTCCAAACTTCTCTGTTCTAGCAATGGAGGCAGATGCATACCAACTATAATGTGTACATTTCAAGGGGTGCGATCTGAACGCTCCCATCTCCTCCTGCAAGCTGGCCTCAGATACAGTGTCATGACCTACTATGATCATTGAAGACATGACAGACCACAGAAAACATTGCTTCGAGTGATACACCATACAGGCTGTGCAGCACATATACAGTACACACATGCGCACCAGGCAAGTCCGCATTGCAATAAAAAAGAAAAAAAAAAGAAGTCACGGAAGATGCTGTTGCATGCTACCCTGCCTCATGGTGTCAGTGCAGGAGTTGGCTCACACTTTTTTCAAGTTTATGATCCAACATTTTGGTAACCTTGCAGGATACGTAAAATGATTTGTGCTAGCATGTTTTCCTCTACTGTTCACAGGTGAATGTAAATATATAATTCTCATAACCGTGCCACTTCACCACAATCACGTGACATGCGAATGTGATTTTCAGCGTTTAAAAGCATTGTCAAGTGCAAAGTAGGGGTGTGCGAATATTCGAGTTTAGAATTCGAATCGAATACTACCTAATCGAATAATTCGATTCGACTTTCGAATAGCTAGTATTCGAACTTTCACATAATTCGACAGGACAAATATCTAAAACGTTACAAAGGCCAACGGTGCAACTTGGTGAAGGTGGGGTGGCTAAAACTAACGCTAACATCGTTACAATAGGCCTTCCGTTAAAACGTTCACCGATTTCCTGGTTTTACAATGAGCGCATGTTTACTTTAGAGGAGATTGTTATTTCAGCACGTAAAAAAAAAAACAAGAAAAGTGGCAAGCCCTTCTCAACATCGCTTCCGATATTCTTGCATAGTTCGGTCGCATATGCCGCAAGGGCCGTAAAACATCCCGACTTTGGCCCGTGAAACTCTTGATGATTGGTTTCAGATGCGAAAATTTGTTCACGCTGCGCATTCGCCACTGCCGCACTGACCACTCATTTAGAAACTTCGTTCTATTAAGAACTCCCATCGTTTCGGTGAGCAATCGAACCGCTGCTGTGAACAGGCGCCCGGAGATATTCGAGCCCAGAGCACCCATGGCGATGGAGCACAATAACGTGACCATTGTCAGATGAGCCGTATTGCAGGGCCATAGGAAAAAAAGAAAGCTACCGTACCACCCTCTGTTACCCGTTAGAAGGCTAAAAGTGGCGCTGCTGACTAGAATGGCGGCTCTTCTTTTAACCTGGTTGCACGCCCATAAAAGCTGGAAAAAGAAAAAAAAGACTCCCGAACAAGCGTGCAAGCTGTCACCACACCGTTGCTTCCTTGATTTTTTTTTTTTCTTGCTGTAACTGGCGGTGCACGCTTCGACACTATTCAATATTCTATTCGATATTTGTTATTTCTGACCACTATTCGGCACTATTCGATTTGAATTCGATTCGAGATGAAATTTCACTATTCGCACACCCCTAGTGCAAAGTTGTTAGTGGTTGTGAGCAAGCTCTGTGTGAATACTCAAATTCCTGCATAACCAGTGCCAGGTTAACGAAAATCCTTACATAGTGATGTCTTCATCAGTGTGCCATAATTATAGTGCAGCAAAACTTTCTCAATAAAGTCAGCGGCAGATGTATCTTTGCTTCAGTGAAGTTTTCATAGAGAACACTGGGACGCTGTCATCCCCATAACTGCTGAAATAACACTTGAGAAGTACTCCTGTGAATTTTGATACTGAAAAAATATTGATCATTGAATGAAATATAAGCGTGTGTAAAGTACTGCCAGTAATCACGGTGGTAGTACTTTTGTGCAAGGCTTGAGTGCTCATGTTTCTTGTTGTTGCTTCTAAGATGTTGTGTAATAGTATCTTCGTGAATGTTCGTATACACGAAATTCCGCACAAAAAGCTCGGTTTAGACATGTGTAAGACTGAAATATTGATGCATTGAAGTATGTGATGTAGCAAACTTTATTGCTGCAAGTACGACTTTGTTATTTCAATCTTCAGGTGTATTCCATTGTCCGCACTAACCCTCCCATGATCACCAAAGGGTTTAAACCCATCGTTCTGCCTACTGTATGTGTGAGAAAAGAAAGTGAACGTTCAGAGATGCGTCTAACATAGTTGGTTCCATATATTCAAAGGAGATCAAATGCATGGTGTTTGAGTGAACTTAAGTTGTCAACGTATTATGTTCTTTACATTCAGAATTTCAAATGTAGTAGTGCATCTCCAGCACAACACTCATCTCATCCGCCGTTCGTATCAGCGTAGTTTGATAGTGCTGCATTATTCCTGTGCTAACATTACTTTTCCAATTTCTTTTTTTTTGTGCAGCAAACAGCGACATAACAGTATCTGGCGCTCCAAGTCTGAAACAAACCTTAAAGACGAGCAGCCCGATCGTGGGGTAGGCAGGCGCGAGTGCCGAGCAACAGCTTCGCAGGCACTTGCCTTGGGAAGCAGCAGCGGGGTTCGGAACGGCACGACTGACGCCAACGGGGCCGCAAGAATCGGTGGCAGGGGTGCTGGTGGCTCCAACAGCCTGCTGGTGCCTGGTAGCGTGAGCCGGCCAAAGTCATGGTCCCCCGATGATCTCGCCTCCGATGCGTTCTTTGCTGCCAACAACAGCAACAACAACTCGGACACCATATCCAATCCCTGCCACGGTGAGTGGTGCCTCTGCTTGCTTTCAAGGCTGCCTACGGTATGTGTGCCTGCTTTAGAAATGCAGCATGGATTGCGACCTGACAAATGCGGACTAACTAATGCGCATACTTTCGCTTTCACTGTCTTTAGTCCGTGTCATATTGGTGTAATTTCACTAGTTATTTTGAGCAATTGACATGCCAGCCATTATTAAAAGTCTTGACGTCACTTTTCAATGTATGAGCACTGTACACTTCATGGTGTCTTTTACTCGTTCATCTCCTTCTTTGTTATTTTTTTAGATGTGAAAACATGAAATGTGACACACATCTTGTTTCCAAGTGTTCTTTAAATTGCCTGAATGGGGAAGTCGCATAGGAAGCTGAAATTGCATTCTTAGCATTAATGATGGCCAACGGTCGAAGTCAGCTTCATCGTCACCACAAGATGGTGACAGAACAAGTTCCCACGTAAGAGGGCAAGAACGACACAGTCCTTTCAGGCTTTATGAAAGTTCATTCAAAATAAGTTATCTTGCCTGATGAGATACACTGCAACCTCGATATAACGGACATGGATATAACGAAATATTGGTTATAACAAAGTAAATAAGAATAGTCTTGCAATACATACAGTGTTGGGAATATATGTTTATAACGAATTTTCGCATATAACAAAGGTATTTTCGTGTAAGATATAACTTTTGAGTGTATTAGCAGTGTAGTAGAGTGTAGTAGCAGCAGTGTCTTGTCATATTTTTTTGGCACTCCGGACACTGCCATGCATCACTGGACAAACTGGCGACGTGACAAGTCTAGGCATGGGCCACCATCCCATTTGTGATGGCTGGGGAGACACTTTATACAAAAAAAAGCTGAATAAAGAAAGCAGTGGATGGCATGGAGGACATCTATTAGTCTGCATATACGGACTCGATTAACTAAATGAATGGTCCTTGAATATGATGAACAATAAGCAGAAGTAATGCTTCACTTATTGAAGGTCTACAGAATTCATGTGATTTGTGATTAGTACCAGAATTGTAAGCATGTTACATAGCTACCACGGTGGTCTAATGGTAATGGTGCTCGACTGCTGACTTGAAGGTCGCGGGATTGAATCCCGGCTGCGGCGGCTGCATTTTTGATGGAGGTGAAAATGCTTCAAGCTTGTGTACATTAAATTTCGATTAAATTTTAGATTTAGGTGCACACTAAAGAACCCCAGGTGGTCAGAATTTCCAGAGCCCTCCATTACGGTGTCCCTCATAATCGTATCATGGTTTTGTGACCTTAAACCCCAACAATTATTAATTATTAAGCATGTTACATACCTTTGAGATACTATAGAACTCCTGCTTGTTATAGGTGGGTGCAGATCTTTATTACTTTAAATAATAAAAAAGAAGGCTGAAAATTAAGAAACGTTACAGTAAGGCTTAGTTGTATGTGTGAATACCACTTCGCTTTTTCGTTACAGCGGCCATCGCTCCCGGAAGGATGAAACCTTCTCGGAGGCGGATAGGCCGTCCCCGGTATGGGACGGATCCACTGTGCTACACCATACCGCACACCAGTACCGCGTCAACGCTTGAGCAAGTTCAAGCCACAGAACAGGAGAAGAATGCAAAGAATGCTGCTGCCAATGGCGTGAAAGCAAGCCTCCCCATTGTGGCTCCAGTAACACCCTCGAAGTGCTCACCTACTGTTGTTGCCATTGCCGACGATGAGCAAGACCCTGGCCTACGTCGCGTTGCTTCAGTCAAGGATCGCATCTGCGAGCTGGAATCGCAGGTCGGTGCCCCAAAATCAGTGGCGACTGGAGCGAAGCAGGTGACAAAGACTGAAATTCTTCGTAGTGGCACTGTCGATACACCAGCAGTGGCATGGTCAAGCAAGCCACAATCGGCATTCTTAGGTGGACCTGCGAAAACTGGCACCACCGATGAGAGCTCAGTAAGCTTGTACAGCTGCCTACCGAGTTGTGGCGGAGGTGAGTCATCGTCACTGGAGCTGCTGCGCGATGTGCAGCCTGTGGCGTCCCAGACCAAGCCACTGACCCCAAAGCACATGGCTGTGATAGTAAAGTCGTCACCTGCGCCTTCGACCTGGACGCTGGGAGGAGGAGCGGGTGACTCTGACAAGGAGCCAGAACTGGCGATGATGATGACAGCGCCACCTCCTATGGCAAAGGAAGCCACCTTCTCCTCTGTGTTGAGGAGAAGCGCAGAAGACAAAGTGCCCTCTTCGCAAGGTCCTGGGGGCATCACACTGCAAAGGTCAGCGACTGATATAGGCCTGCTGGCACCCTCTAGTCAGGCGGTCTGCCGGCCGGCCGGCCGCCCTCACCCTTTGCTGCATTGTGACTCCGATGATTCTGTTGTGTGTTCTTCAAGGCCATTGGCAGAGATTTGCAAGCTGCAGGTGGGTTTTGGTGAGGACAGGAGCCAGGGCACCACATTGGAAGCACGCCGAGATGCCACAGCGGTGGTGGCACCACAGTTGCCTCTCGTCGCAGAGCTTCAGGTAGACGGCAAGAAGACCGAACTTCTTGAAGAGCGAACGGGAGCATCAGCAGATCGTGCTGGAGTGCTGCCGACTCGCTGCAAGCTCCGCAAGACAAAACCTTTCCTAGAAGAGAAGAGCTTTGCCCGTGCCCTCTGCCTCGAAGGTGGTGCCTTTCCGTCACAGACACGATCCACGCCTTCCACTCCTCCAGAACAGTTTCCCGATGCTTCTTCACCTAGCAGGCAGATCCTGCGCTCCCAGAGCCTGCGGTGTGAGCACCGGCCGAAATCTCTCGCGCTTCCTGCAGCGTCACCGTGCATGACTGGGCGAAGTCCACCCAAAATTCTGACGTCGCGATCCAGTGAAGCTCAGCCTTTGCCGGCCTTTTCAGCCAGTCCAGAAATAAAGCACAGCATGAGCACACCATCGGTAATGGAAGCCGTTAACGAAGTTCTCTGTGAGACACGCCGAGACATCTCCAATGTCATGCACCTTATCCCATGTGCTAAGACTCCGCCAGAAACCTACTCACCACTCCTCTGTTCTGGTCAGGGTCTGGAACACATCGAATCGGACAGCAACCCTGCATCGGAACCGAGTGAAGTTCCCCAGGTGGGCATTGTGCGGCAGCAAAGAGCCATGCTAGAAGGGCTGCAACCACCACGAGGCAGTGCAGCGGCATTGCCTTCAGCCGTCAGCACAGACCGGAAGCCTCCGACAGGGGACAGCACGGGACGGTCTAAAAAGGAACAAGTGCGGATCATCAAGGAACTAGGAAGTACCATGCTTCCAAGCGTCCCTGGCGACTCTCCACCTTTCTGCGGCAGTAATACCACCACCGATCAGCAGCAGCCAGACGACGATGAATCTGCAGTCGGCGTAGTCAAGCGGCTCACCAAAGAGCTAGAGGCCAAGGCACGGAATGGCAAGACCAAACCTACCGGCATCGCCGAGAGGCTCGTTATCGTTGAAAGGAGCAGCGGAGACGGCAGCGAGCCAACAGGCGGTGGCAGCTCGAGCACGCCAAACTCCCCAGTCTGCGAGCGCCACGGTTATGGTCAGCCAATGCATAGTCTTCGTGCCTTCTCGGAAGGCCGGCCCGCCGGTCCGGACCCACCATGTGCTGTTCCCGCCCCGCCCACACCGAGCAGATGTACCAGTCTGTCGGCCACTCGCAGTATAACGGCGCGGCTGGCAAGGGCGCCGCGGGCTGGCGAGACCCCGCCTTCGGCGATGGTTACAGCCACGCCCACCGTGGCACTCATTGCGACCATGCCGGCGCCGGCACCTGTCGGCACCGCAACCTTGCCAGGCGGCCTCCAGAGGAAAGTGCGCAAGCAGCAGGGCAAGACTCATCCACTGAGCAAACTGACCGTGCGGCAGAGGCATGCCAATCCGCTGTACAACACAATGTGATGATCCTCGCCCCCATCCCCACCCTTTTACATTGTGGTGTTGTGTCAGTGTGTGCATGCATGCATGCCTCACCTTTTCCTCTTTTTCCAACTCTCCCCTGCCCCAAATTTTTCCCTGTTTCATTCTTGTTTCCCAAAAATACTTGCGTTGCTAGGTGTGGTGGACATTGTAAAATTCTCTGTACGTAGACTTGTTTATCCTTTTTTTGTTAGCTCCTGTGGATGTATGTGTGTGCGCTTGTGTGTATGTGATTTTGCCTCCCACCTCCGCCGCTGTACAGAAAGAGAAATGAGTGTACGTTATATTTTGTTTGTGCGTGTTGGAGTAGGTGTTGCCTCTGTGTGATCACTTTTCTCTTCGTCCGTGTGAAAAGACACCTTGGTGGCATTCAGTCAAGGCCAGTAGCGCCCTGCCACACCTCTTCTAATGCTTCCCCTTTTTCCTCCCATACAGCTCCTCTTCAACAATCTCTCCTCTCATCAACCTCTTCCATTCTTGAGCATGCTTACCCGTGGATGCCCAGAGCACATCCGCACATAAGGAGTAGCGATTTCACTCAACAAAGACGCGCTGCATGCCGCAGTCTTGACGAGGGCCTCTCCCTCTTCTCCAGGGAAGTCTGAAAAAGAAATTTAGGAACACCTTTTTGGAACAAAAGCTGCCACTTCCTCATTTCAAAGACACGCTTGCCTTACTCACGAGCGTCTTCTGAGGTCTGGAGTGCAGCAGCTTATTTGCTTGCTCAGTTTCTGTATAGCAGGAGCAATGCTTGTGCATAATATGACAAATGCTTTTGACTGCCGTTGAACAAAGGATTCAGGAGCTTCTTGTCTCAGGCACTTCGCGCGGTATAGTTGCCAAGTCAGTCTGACTGGAGCTCAACAGTTGTGCCCAGGGGAACCTAGTAGTGCCCTGTGCTTATAATACTACTTGCATGCCACAAACGCCGAAATTACTATCTATCCAGCTGGAACCATTCAAACAGCTGTTGCTTCCTTTTGTTTTTTCCGCACAGCGTTTGTTCTCCATATTGATGTCATAATGAATGAACTAAAAAGTGCCTGAGGCAATGATATGAAGCAGTGCAATGAATTTTACTTACCACTCTGCACACCACAATTCTTATGCATCTTGGGCTCGCACATTCTGAAACCAAAGCATAGGGCTTCATTAGTAACTGTACCTAAATGGACCACTCTCTTTTGACGGGTGGGTCGCTTGAGCATAATATTTACGCAACTTTGACGTGGCGGTTCAGGGGTCCCTTTTGCCTTACTCAAAAAAGGGGCTTGCTGGCGAGAGTAATTACGCATGCACATCTTTATTTCTTGTTCATTTAGGTGTGGGGTTGGGGGAGGGGGCGTGATAGGGTCAGTTCGTCTTCAGCTGATCTGCACAGCAGGATTCTGGCAGAGAAGTGATAATAAATGCAGAGATCGGCAGTGATAAACAGTGTACTTGAGAAGGCACCCTTCATCTGATTTCTGGAATTGTGGCATTGCTTGTACACTCTTATTCCTAAATGCTGTGTTCAACAAAACCAAGTAGTCACATAGTCACTCATTGAGCACTTGGACATCGTAAAATTTTCACCTAATATGCTGGTTCTTACGTATTCAAATCTTTCATTTACAATGTTTGTACTATCATGTTGCAACCCGCTATAATGTTGCACATCACTTTCTTCTGCTGAAGTAGTATTGTATCAATGACACAAACACACACATATTTTAACTTTCAAGTATCAATTTGGCAATTCCTAGCAGCAGTGAAATTAGACATGAAATTTTTTATGGTGAAAACCTGCAACTTATTTATTGCTAGCTTTATTGTTTTCCATCTATAAATTTAGCCATGAACCATTCTGACCGACCCACTGGTACCAGGAAGCTTTTCTGGCAGGAAAGGTGAAACCTGCATCTGTTGCAGTCGGCAATCTTTACAAGAGATTTGAGTGAAAACTTGAGCGTTTTCTTTCTAGTGTGTGAAAGTGTTCACAGGAACAGCTCTTCACACGCACTTGAAGTTAGTAAGCATATCTCTCCAACAAGTGCAAAGCACGGGTGGCTACCTTCGTGCCCTCACCAGAGGCCATGCCAGGGGGCCACGTCACAAGTCGAGAAATAGTGGGAGAACAGAAACATAATTGCTCGATCGCTCGTCACATTTCTGTGTAGCTTTGAGTGAAGCGTAGCTGTGCGCTGCATTTGATTTGCAAGGCTGCCGTTAATACACTGCCCATAGAAGCCAAGTCGCTACGTGCTTCTTGCATTGTCTTCATTTTCTTCCATGCTGGCCTTTGCTCTTTCGTGTTTTGCTCTAGTGAGAGAAACGCAGATGCATGTGCTTGGTGCAACTTGCAACTTGTGCTCTGAGTTTCCATGCCCACCTTTTCTAGTTTCTAAGCAGGTAGTAGAGACAAAAACGTGCCATACGATGTTTACAGCTGTTGTAGCTTCCCCGCTCTTGCGCTTGCCGTCAACCCAAAGTTGTCTCTGCCTTGTTCCTTTTTTTTCCCCTCACGTGTCTGTTGTTTTATTTTTGTTTTTTTTTCATCCATGTTGTTCCCTGTTCGCTGCATGGCGTGAAAGCTAGAAAAAAATCGTGTCTCGTGCGTCTGACAGAAGTTGAGAGAGAGAGAGTGAGGAGTGCTTGAAGGAATGAGGTTGGTGACGTGTGCGACGTACGTGCGCTAGGCCGAAAGAAATTATTTAAGAAAATCGGAAGACTGTTCTTCTGAAATAAAAAATGATTTTAGCCACGTTGCAGTCTTGTGTCTTCAGTAGCCACTGTGCTGTTGCGCTTCTGGTGACAGATGCGGGACGGTGCGCTGACACTAGTGTATGGATTTTCTTTTGCTTGCTTTAAACATATTCACAGCTGATCGAGACATGTTATGATGCACCAAAGTGGCCCTGAACCACTTCCTGGTGGTTGAAGAGAATAAAAGCATTCAAGGTATAGAAGATTGAGCTGTGGACATCTTGACCAAATTTAGTAGTAAGCAGCATGTGGAGATCTAAAGCTGAATTCACTGTTGACCTGTTTCTCAATACCGTATTTTTAAGTAAATGTATGGCAACGGGCTGGCTACCAATGGCTGTTCCTTGATGTCATCAGATTCCCATAAAGAGCTGCCATTGGTTGATAGTTGACGCGAAGTAAGAGGTATGTTTGGATTAGTGCGTGTCTTGCTGCTATTACTATATACAGGGTGTTTCAAGAAATCTCCGAAGATCCTTAAAAATATGGGAAATGGAATAATGGCGTCTTCATAATTAGTTTTTCCGTAGCGGCAGACATTTTGAGAAGGAATTTAACAAATTTCTGTTAATGAAATTAACTCCCGGTTATTCCTCTCTTTTAAGTTCCTTTAAATCATGTTTATTCTGAACCGGTTTTGACTAATTATACATTTGTTTTTAACCATAGTTTGACAACTTAATTTACCGTGACGAAGCACCGAGACCCTAAGGTGCTTCGCCCCTAAAATGCGGCAAGTTTGCACTAAGTTGCGCAAAGCTTGACAGAGCGAAGCTAGTTGATCCTCAGCTCGTCGTGCTGCAGCACAGAAATCACAACGCCGCCGGCGATTGGATCCAGCGCCGAAGCAGCAGCAGCCAAGAACGCCGAGGGGCGGATCCGGAATACGTGCAAAACTTGCCACTCTGAATATGTTTAAATCGCTGTCCCTGAGCCACGGTGTAAGAAACTGGCGGTTGCTATGGTGGCGGCTGCTTCTTGGTGCGGCAGCGGCTTGGCTATTTTGAGCACAGGTGGCACGCAGCTTTGGCGGTTGCTATGGCAACGGCGCAGCAGGGTTTGTTAACGGACGTCTTACTGCCAGCTTTAACAGCTACGCTGTTAAAAGTTAAATTTGTGTAATTACAGTCGTAATTTGATGTATACCTTAGTCTTGAGAGGTCTACCGCTACAGAAAAATTAACTGTGAAGACAGCGAGCAAATATTGCTCTTCCCTTGTTTTTTAGGATTTTCGGACTCATTACTTGAAGCAACTTGTATATTGACTCGGTTAATAAGCTCAAGTAACCTAAAATCCTTGTTTCGAATTTTGAGAATTGTGCGCTTCAGAAATAAGAGACTGCCGCTTGGCCACTGATGTTCAAACGCATGAAAATGAAATGCAGCGTGAAAGCCGAAGTGTCGCACTCTTTCAGAATGATTTGGAAGAGGCTGTGTGAGTCTGGCATGAACTGTGCACCTCTACTGCGAAGCTGCCGTAATTTATTGGAGGCACTTCATTTAATCTGAATCAGGGGTTAAAGAAGGCATCGGAAGTTTCACAACGCTAGAAGCTCCACCATGCTGGACGCTGTCAGTGAACTAAACCCATGCAAATCTTTACACATGGTTTAAATGTATTTTTATAGATAAGATATTTTGCTGGATGGTCATGCCTCTTTCATTGCGTGCGAGAACTTAAACTAAGTTCATGTTGCGAAGCGGTGCTCGATCATGTCAAACGGCGGAACAATGAAAGATCTGCAACTGTAATCACATGAAAATTCATGTATGTACATGGGAGACTTCCTGCGAACACTACATAGCCTCCGTGCAAGCTACAACATGTCGACTCATTTTGCTTTAAAAGGCAGTTGGGTGATTCCACGGGATCGAACATGCCTGTCCGGTCGATATTTTTTGTTTTGCCTGGGTTTTTTATATGTTATGTGGGCACATTCAAAGTGCACGGCACCGACAATTTTATTTCCAAGAAACGCTCCCAGCGCGCCAAAAAAATATTTGAAGGTGGCGGCGCGGGCCTCCTGTTTTTGCTCACTGCAATATTTTTTCGGATTTCACGGCCGAATTTAACGCGAACTATAAATGATGTGTCGAAAAAATTTTTTGCTGCTTTTAATACGCATTACTGTGAATTACATTCATGCTTTTTTTATGCCGTCCTCAAAAAGAAGAAAATGTGAAAAAATGGCAAACACGGCCGAAATAAAAAAAAGTGTCCTAAGTTTGAGGCGCCTTGGCGCCTTTCCTATTTCAAACAGAAACTTGGAAACAATGTCAAATATAGAAAAAAGCTTTTGCAACATTTATACGGAAGAGAATTTTTCTACGCGTGCAGCTCAAAAAAAGAAAAAAATAGTTAAAGAAGCGAGTTTTTTCAAAAAAGAAAATAAAAAAAAACTCCGGTCTCAATTTTGACGACAAGTTTTTATCGAAGAGCGCTCATGTCAGTGAACACATGGTTTTAATATCATGTGTCCTCATTTGCTTTGTTTACGAGATATAACTGGCCAAAATGACCCTTGCTGTGTGTGCTCACTTCAGTGCGACTGATGGTTGTTATCAGCTTGCGTTGTGCGTAAATCTGTTTTAATTATTCTGCTGCAGCAAAACCTTGCTCTGGTGGCTTTTCGTCAAGAAAAATGTGTTCTCAGATTTTATTTGGGTCTAGCTTGTGCGAAAGTGGGCTGCTGCCGCCCTCTAAAGGGCTAACGTGTACACAGTTTGCAGACTACAAAGTCGCCTACATTCATCAGAGGAAAGGTGGGCGCGCCTCTTCAAGATATCAATCGCTTCTTCCTGAAGAAATGCTTGGTCTACCTCATCGCGGTTAGATGTAGACAGGGTTTCCTTGAAGAGCGTAAAGCAATGCTCGCATACTTCGCAGGTGTCGCGAAGATCCTCAACCTATGACAGTAGCTTCTGGAGGTAGGCAACAACAAAAAGAGCAAAGAAACAAAATTTGCGCAACTGAAATGTTTTTCGAAGGAAGTTTCTTTTTGTGAACGCGTAAATAATCGGCACAGAATACTCGGACGTAGCCATGGGCCGCGCGCATCGCGTGTAGCGAACAGCTAGACCTAGAGCAAGTCGAAACGGTTATATTGAACGGCGCCGCACACATTATCTCACATCTGCGCAGCTGTCATGAATGTGTTTCCAGAACTGCTCACGGTTTAACATTTTATGACCAAGGCTGTCTAAGCGCTTTGGGCTGTAATAATTAATTTGTAGGCCGCACTCGTTGTCAAAACTAAGGATAATGCCCATCTGGCGCCACCAATGACCTCTGCTGTTCTTGACGTGGGAAAGCACTTTAGTAAAGAGCCAACAAAACATCATCAATTGGGCAGCTTCGGCCACTTATGGCTTAAATCTTGCCGCACCGCACATTTTCTGGCTGCTGAAACGCTGAGGTAAAGGTCGAGATGATACAGGAAGACGTTATCTGCGACGCCGAAAACATGTGATAGCGGGGAGTGAAATAAACGGCTCGGAAATGATTGAGCTAACTTTTTACAAATGTTGTTTAGGCACAGTGTGAGTCGAATGGAGAAGATGGTTAGAGCGTACAATGCATGTAATGGAAGGGAAGCAAGCAGGCAGTGAGAAAACAACTGCATAACAGCGCGCCTGCTGATTGTGGCATTTAGTTACAGATTAAGTTGGCTTCGGTGCATACAGATGCCTTATTCGGTGTGCAAGGAGAGTTGACAAAGTGACCTAAACCATGTGCTCGTGGTGTCTCGCGTGCTTCTGATTAGCGAATACTGGCGGGGTAAGTTGAGGTAAGCTGCAAACTGCGTACGCGTTAGGCCTTTAGAGAGCGGCAGCAGCCCACCCCCGCACACACTAGACACAAGTAAATTTTGAGAATACATTTTTCTTGAATAAAAGCCACCAGAGCTAGGTTTTGCTGCAGCAGGATAATTAAAACTGAGAGTTACGCACAATGCAAGAGATAACAACCATCAGTCGCACTGAAGTGAGCACACAGAGCAAGTGTCATTTTGGCCAGTTATATCTCGTAAACAAAGCAAATGAGGACATATGATATTAAAACTGTGTTTTCACTGACATACGCGCTCTTCGACAAAAAATTGTCGTTAAAATTGAGACCGGAGATTTTTTTATTTTCTTTTTTTAAAATGTACTTTTTTGAAAAACGTCGCTTCTTTAACTATTTTTTTCTTTTCTTGCGCTGCCCGTAGGAAAATTCTCTTCCGTATAAATGTTGCAAAAGCTCTTTTCTATATTTGACATTGTTTCCAAGTTTCTGTTTGAAATAGCAAAGGCGCCAAGGCGCCTCAAACTTAGGACACTTTTTTGATTTCGGCCGTGTTTGCCATTTTTTCACATTTTCTTCTTTTTGAGGACGGCCCTAAAAAAAGCATGGATGTAACTCACAGTAATGCGTATTAAAAGCAGCAAAAAGTTTTCGACACATCATTTATAGTTCGCGTTAAATTCGGCCGTGAAATCCGAAAACATTGCAGTGAGCAAAAACAGGAGGCCCGCGCCGCCACCTTCAAATATTTTTTTGGCGCGCTGGGAGCCTTTCTTGAAAATAAAATTTTCGGTTCCGTGCACTTTGAATGTGCCTACATAACATATAAAAAACCCAGGCAAAACAAAAATATCGACCGGACAGGCATGTTCGATCTCTCGTGGAATCACCCAGTTGCTGAATAAGAAGAGTGTAATCACTTTCACTTATGAAGGTTTCGCGTGAAAAACCTTCAGTTTTAGTGCTACGGTTAGTTATATTTCTGTCTTGTAAAGTTTACATGTTTTGAATGTTTTAGTTATCAAATTATGAAAATCATATGAAACACTTTCTGCATTTTAAAAGCTTTTTTAAATGTGGCTGCAACGCCGAGAAATAACTACGAAAAGATTGGTGATAATCAAAAGTGACGTCGCAGGTATACATAAAGAAAACGGTGAACTGTGCACTGAACCACCGTAATTGCCTTACTTCTAAGTTGAAAGTTAAATATAATATTTAAAAAGCTTGTTTCTAGCACAGTTGTGCTTCGAACTATTGCTCAAATTATTAAAAAGTTTTCATCCGTTTTCGGCTATCCTGCTTCGTTGCACGTAATAATATATAAAGAAAAATGCCAAAAAAAGTTTCGCGAAAAATAAAGCTTAAAGGGGTACTGACACAAAAATTTTGGCCTCGCGTTTTTTTTGCTGCACTATGTTGCTGGGCGCCCGTTAGTCATAACATGGCACATCGTTTGCTGCAGCGCGCGACAGATAAATAATTACGGGCTCCTCATTACCGACCAGTGGCAGTTTCGGTTTCAAAAACGACAAGCCTCCGGGTGCAACTATCACCACCTATCGGGTGCAGCGCTCGATCACGTCAGAACACAGAACTGTGACGCACTTCCGCGCGGTTCGCGAACAGCCGCCGAGAAGTAGGCTGCTGGAGCGAACGCGGCAAAAAAAAAAAAAAAAAAAAAAAAGAAATAACGAGTATGACGTCATCATAACTTGTTGCAGCGTGGTCACACGAGGTAAGTAGGGGGTCACCTTTGAGGGTGTCAGTAGCGAGAGGGCTTCGATCGCTCACGCAAAGTTCAAAAATTCATTTAAAATATCTTCCAAGCTATATTCACTGTTGATATTTTGCAGAGGATATAGGCGTGTTCACGGGAATAGATACCGCAGGTCATCTCGGCTGCGAAATTTTGTGGCAGTAGCCCTTGAAGTATTTCAAGCTGATGTCTATGCAGTAAAAAATATTCCATCTGCAAAATTCATCACGGCATTGGGCCCTCCTTAGAAGTTGCATGTTCTTTTATTGCGATAGCAATGATGTGGACAGTCTCGGCTGGTTTTTGCCGCCGCAGTCATGCACCGTATATATATATATATATATATATATATATATATATATATATATATATATATACATATATATGTACGTATACGCAATATTAATGAGAACTAACAGAAAATAATGCCAAGGAAAGTATAGGGGATGTTTTTTGTTTTTGTTTTTTTTAGTAGTAAATGTAAGGTAAATGTGAAGAAAGAAAAGTGGACGAAAAGATAGCTTGCCGTGGGCAGGGACCGAACCTGCGACCTTCGAATAACGCGTCCGATGCTCTACCAACTGAGCTACCGCGGCGGCCATCCCCCCGTCCACTTTCATGTGCCTGCCATGTGAGCCGAGCGAGACCGTCGGCGGTCCGCTCCCCTCTTCCTGGAATTACGCCGCGGGCTGCCGCGTGGTGGCGCCAGTCACGTAGAGCTGCCGTCCTGCCGTGCCGAACGGTCTGGCATGCTACTGCCGCAGCGATAAGTTGACTTCTGGCACGTTGCGGTCACGCACGTTGCTTTTACTGTCTGTAGCCTTTAATATTCAGTGACTGCAGCCTTTAGTAACCAGCACTTCGTTTCGGAAGTCAATGTAACGTCGAGGCGTCGTTTGACGTTACAAAAAAAAAAAAGAAAGCGCAGAAATCGACGAGCAACACGTCCTGAAGTAAGCCGGTAGCTTTTCATGTTTTCGAGTGTGAATTAATACATCGCGCATGCATCGCGAAGGAGGCATTCAATAGCAACACTTCGTTGTTTTGAGTAAGCTTATATCGTAGTCTCAATAGACGCTGTTTGTCTGAACCTGAACACTGACCATGCATGGTGTGCGCGGTACATGTAAGTTTCATATTTTGCACCAGTAAGTGACCATTTTAAGACAAGAAAGAAGATGTCTATTAAGGTCTTGTTTTTCTTTGTTAGACACAATATTAATGAGAACTGACAGACAATAATGCCAATGAATGTATAGGGGATATTATTTGTAGTATTTAGGATATAAACGAAAGCAAAGTGGACGAAAAGATAACTTGCCGCCGGCGGGGACCGAGCCTGCGACCTTTTAATATCCCCTATACTTTCATTGGCATTATTGTCTGTCAGTTCTCGTTAACATTTTAAGCCAAGTTGGCCATGTTTTTGATCAAAGGTGCCCTATCTCGACTATGTAGTATGTAGTTATCTGGTTTTACAACTGTACTGATTTAGCGTGAACCGCTGACTGTTGGCCGACACATCTAATCTGCATGGTTGTTACTTTCTGGACTGTTTATTGGCATATATATATGGCCTACTGCTGTGTACCACGCTGCCGGTCGGATTCAAAGAGCAAGCTTAATTCCTGGCATCTCGTTCCATGCAATTCCCGCGGACGAAACACTGTGGCAGCAGTGGATAAAAGCCATACGGATATGCAGCCACCGACAAATTGACATTTACAAGTCAATCTCGCAAAAGCCTCTGAGCAGAAAGTATATATGTTAAGCTTTAAGAAGCAGTTTCGTCTTTTGTGTCTAAGAATAAAATGCTTGCGTGCCGATCAGCTGCCACTGAATCGGTTTCCTGGACCTAAGTTTTGCCTGCTGCCAACTTGCGCCCAGTTTCCACTTGGAGTGTCGCGCTATCCCTTTAAATTGTTTCCTTTATATATGCCGCACTCCTGCAAGAAAAACCGAATATACGAAATATATCCTAGGCTTCTCGTGAATATAATAATAAAGACACTTGTGGCGTCTACAACAGTACGTCCGTTTGTGTTGACCCAGGCCCCCTCCTTCAATAATCTTTTTTGTAAGATCATGGTAATCAATAATAAATGTAAACTGAATTCCGCACAGTTCCCACCACAGGGTGCGGGTTCGTTTCTCAGCCGCACAAGTCGTGTTCGACAAATACCACTCGTATGTCGTGGACCACTGTGTGCCTTTGAAGAATGGCTGTTCTTATTATTTGAAGGCGCAAAACCAACGAGTGCGGTGTAGCGGTACGATAACGGCCGCGACAGCCGCGTATTCGGGCCATCCACTTCTCGGCGCTCGAACGGCCTCGCCTGCCTCGCCACCCAACGTGAGTGGCGCCACCACGAAGGCAAGTGGCGATTCTCCGCAACTCCGGCGACGGCGCGCTCCTATTGTTCCCTCGACGACGTAGCAGGCACAGAAAGTATAGAGGAGGCTATACACCTTTTCAAATTCTCACGCCAGGGAGGCGGATGGATGGATGGATGCTATGAGCGTCCCCTTTAAAACGGGGCGGTGACATGTCTGCCACCAGGCTCGAAGAAAAAAAAAAAAAAAAAAGCTTCCTTGTTTCATGTTGGCCAAATACCTTATCTACATTGATTAAATCTATGTTATTATACCAAAAAATATAAATTCACGGTCCATCTCTCTGCCTCTTAAGGCAGAATGACCTTATTTTTCCCCCATTATTTATTTTTGTTCTTTATCTCTACTTTTCTGCCACCAATACTCTAACCGTCTCTTACTTATTTCTATCGCGGACGTGTTCAGCTTTCCATTGTTGTCCCTAAAACCCAAGGCTTCATGTAGACTCGTGCCCACACGTATACCTGGGTGAATATCGCCACATTCAATCAGTACATGTTCCATCGTTTCCTTAGTTCCCCCGCAGCATGTACATTGTTCTTCTTCGTTACTAAATCTCGCTTTATAACTACGCGTTCTAAGGCAGCCCGACCTTGCTTCAAACAGTAAAGCGCTTCCCCTTGAATTATCATAAAACCTTTCCCTCCTTATTTCGTTTTTTCCTTTTCGGTAGTTACTCAGAGCCGGCTTCTTTTCCATCGCTGTCATCCAATAAGTCCTCTCCGCCTCTCTGACCTTCCGCTTAATGCTCCTTGTTGCCATATCGCCCGCACTGCCAGCAGTATATTTACTGGTGAGCCTCCTAGTTCTTTTTCTCCACTGCGTGTCAACGCTTTTTCTATACAAATACCTGAAAACCTTCTCTGCCCATCTACTCTCCTTCATTTTCCTCAGCCTCTCTTCGAATCTCATTTTGCTCTGCGCTTCCCTCACTTCAAAGCCTGTCCATCCCATATCACCCTTTACCGCCTCATTTGTCGTCTTCCCGTGAGCGCCCAACGCGAGGCGGCCCACCGTCCTTTGATTTACATCCATTCCTGATTGCACCTCTGACTTCATGCACACCACTGAGTTCCCAAATGTAAGCCCCGGAACCATCACACCCTTCCACAGCCCTCGAAGCACCTCGTACCTATTGTATCCCCATAAAGCTCTGTGCTTCATAATTGCAGCATTCCTCTTTCCCTTTGCTACCGATGCTTTCTCTTGTACCTCCATATATCTATCCCCCTCATTTACCCATACTCCGAGGTACTTGTACTCGCTTACCCTCGGTATTTTTTGGCCCTGTATTAATACCGTATGGTCTCCGTGATCATTGAATACCATCAATCCACATTTTGTTGCACTAAATCCTAGTCCTAGAGCCTCACACTCCCTTCCGCATATATCTGCCAGTCGCTGTATATCATCTTGACTGTCCGCAAATAAGACAATATCATCAGCATAAAATAGACCTGGAAGCTTCTGCTCAATCATCGCTCCGACCTGTTTGTGTGACAAATTAAATCCAATGTTGCTACCTTCTAGCGCTTTTTCCATTCTCGCCATGTACAGCATGAATAACAGCGGGGACAAAGGGCATCCCTGTCTCAGCCCCTTGCTAATTTCAACGCTGTCCTTGCTACTTATTCCTTCCCATTCTATACAAACTGTATTTCCTCGGTATATTTCCCTCAAAAGCTGTACACAGTCGTCACCTATGCCCACTTCCTTCAATATATCCCACAAAATTTCCTGATTAACGTTGTCATACGCCCCGGTGATATCTAGATAAGCTACGTATAAGGGCCTGTTTTCTATTTTAGATATTTCTATACACTGGGTAAGAACAAACAGATTATCGTCTAACCGCCTGTCGATTCGAAATCCATTCTGAAGTTCTCCCAAAATATCATTTTGTTCTACCCACGCTTCTATTTTTAATTTTACTGCCTGCATCGCCAACCTGTATAGCACCGATGTAATTGTTAGCGGTCTATACGAGCGAATGTTATCCTTTTCTCCCTTGCCTTTATAGATTAAGTTCATTCTACTTTTTCTCCAACTGTCTGGTATTTCCCTCTCCTGTAAGCACTTTTCTACGGCTTTCAGCAGTGCTTCTTTAGTGTTATGTCCGAGTTCGTTAATGAGGCTGACGGGAACCCCATCTAAGCCCGGAGTAGTGCGCTTAGGAATTTTTCCTTCGGCCTTCTTCCAATTGAAATTCTCCAGTACTACATCTTCTTCGGTTGCACTCCTTTGCGTACTTTTACTCACCGGGGGAATCCCCTGGGGGACCTGTTTAAACGAATCGGCTGTTATCTTTCGGATGTAACCTAGCGCTTCATATCCTTCCAATTTATTTCCTCCTTCATCTACCATATGTTGTTGCATTGTGACAGACTTCCTACCCAGCGCTTTTAGGTGGCTCCAAAAAATCCTAGGCGCGGCCTTCTTCTTTTCGCGAATCTCTGTCATCCAGCGTTCACTTTCACCTTTAATTTTTGCCTCGACTAATTTCTGCACACTGGATTTTTGCTCTAAATATATTTCCCATATTTGGTTGACTTCGTCCTGTGGCCGCTTCTCCTTTTTTGCCTGTCTGTGCTCCCGTGATGCCTGACGTCGCCTCTCGATCGCTTCCCGGATTTCTTTGTTCCACCAACTTTTTGGCTTTTTCTTTCCTTTCCAACAAATGGTTTTCTTCTCTATTTCCATTTCTTTCGTGATTACATGTAGCAGCTCACTATACTTCCAGTCTTTGCCTGGTAGTTCGTCTACTTTTTCCTCGACTCTTGCGGCTATATTTGTTATTTGTTTGTCATTTAGATACGAGCTGCCAAACTTTGATTCTATGTTCTTATTTTCAGTTTTATATCCCATTTGTAATATTATGCGTTTATGATCACTACCCAAGCTGTTAATGCCTTCTTCGTCTATTCTCATCTCTCTAAGTTTGTCATATATTCCTTCTGTCATGAGACAGTAATCAATGCTCGATTGCCTGTTTCTGACTTCCCACGTGATCTGCCCCTCACACTTAGGCCCCACGTTAACTATCTCAAGACTATGTTGCTCGCAGAGATCTAGCAATAACTTGCCATTGGTGTCTGAATATCCGTCAAGGTCATGAATGTGAGCGTTCATGTCCCCTAGAAGGATTATCTCGGCACCATGACCAAATTCTTTAATATCTGTGCTTATGCATTTCACTATCTCCAGATTCTTTTCTCTGCAGTTATTGCCTGTCCACAAGTAAGCTACACCTAGCCACGTTTTCTTTCCACCTACTGTGCCCGAAACCCACATGTGCTCTGAACACGTTTGTTTCACTCTCTCCCATTTTGTTCTGCTATGAATTAGCATTCCAACCCCCCCACCTCTCCTTTCTGATGTGATCCTGTTACATCCTTCCCAAACATAATTTTCAATATGTGGTGGCTCTTCCAAGTCTCTAAGGTGTGTTTCTGTAACCGCATAAACACCTATCTGTTCCTTGTTTACCTGTCCCTCAATCTCTAACCATTTTGCCTTTTTTCTGCCACCCTGCATGTTAATGTAACTAATTGCAACACGCGCCTTCTCCCTTCTTTTATCTTTTCTCTGTTTTTTCGCTATACTACCTGTCAAAGAGTCCCCCTGGTTGTTTTCCTCATTACAAGCTACCATGGGCACCGAAGGGCCCGCGTGCCCCCCAAAAAAGCTACTGCGCGTCCTGCAAGACGCCAACCCACCTCATGGCCAAGCCTCCTATCGAAGTGTATTCCGTCTCTTCGAAAACCACCCCACCTGTGCACCTCTCTGTTTATTTCCACTACCTCAATGCCTTTCTCTCTACTCATCTGCCATATCTCTCTGTTTGCGTCGACAACCGCTCTTTGCAGGTTGCCGTCACGCACCGGTACCTCCGGTATTGTGCATACCACTATCTGCACCTGAGGGGAAATGGCGCGCATGTCATCGACCCCTTTCGCCAATGTGGTCCCTAGTTCGGCTGATTCGTTACTCAAGACGTCGTTTAGACCTCCCGCGATTATCACGAGGTTACGTCCATTAGACTTAGCTGCGAGTTTTGCGTTAGCTTGTCTCATCACTGATCCCAGCCTATGGCCCGGGAACTTTCCTATTAAAACTCGTTTGTCGCCTCTCACCCTTTCCTTGACTGCTTCTGCGCATGTAGCTAAATTCGAGTCCCCGGCGATTATCACGTGATCCGACTTTTCTGGTGGACTCTCCCGCACCTGGCCACTGCACCTGTTACTAGCGCGTGCTACTGCTGTTGTTTTGTCCCCTCCCGTTCCCAAGACTACTTCGCGGAAGGTGGGTCCTGTGTCCCTTGCACCTGTCTTTTCCAAACCTGTTTCCCCCTTCTTGCCTACCACTGTGGGGGTCGATGCCCCATTTTTCCCGCTGTCGCCTGCTTCCCTGTTCCCCGTGGCTACATTTGCTGGCATGGCTACCTTTGCCAATCCCTCCTCGGCTGACTTAAGCCTTTCCGCCATAGCCATCGTTTTTTCCCGCTCTGTCGCTACCGCTTTCTCCAGCTCGGAGATTCTCGCCTTGAGCTCATTCTGGGCGGCCATCATTATTTCAATCTTCGCCTCTAACTCGCACTGCTTACACTTGGCGTCAGCTCTCTCTGTCGTCTCATCCTCACAAACCTCTATTTTCCGCCCCATTCCGCATCCTGAACACTTTACGGTCTTTTTGACCATGGCTATAGAGCATTCACGCGGCAGATTAGATACACTTAAAGCCAAATGATATCACAAAACTCCGCAAGTATGTTACACTTCAAAGCACCTGTGCACCTTTCAGCCACGTGGTGGCCAAAAAAACAAATATTTAAAAAAAAAACACCCGAAGCGACTGTCACACCACTTTGTACCAACAGCACAAAGTTGTATGCTCTATTAAGCTGCAATCTAGTGGCTTAACTAAAGAAACAAGCTCGAATCATGCAAAAAAAAAAAAGCACTTATCTGACGCTGTCATTCCGGAGCCCACGAAAAACACGTCCGTCCTCTAGCAGCACCAATTTGCGCCCCCATATTGGCGCCATATTGAAATGCGCGCCGTCTAACGTGCAAGATTGGCGAAATCGCCATCTTGGGCTGCGCGTACTCGAACCGGCGCGCTATCTGTTGGTGTGAGGTCCCTGCTAAAGCCTGTGTTTGCTGATTTTTCGTTTCTTTAAGCTGTTTTGTTTGGTATCGTCGCTGCCATTGACTTATTCGTCGCTGTCTGAACCGTTCAGCGGCGCGCATTCGCCCGTGCGACGCAAGAATTAGCTCCGCGTCTGCGAACGGCAGTGCTTCGTCGTCGGTACCAGTAGCAGCCAGCGTAGTACCAGGTCGATCACGGCGTGAAGTGTTAATAATCGGTAACTAGAGCGTTCTTGCAGCTGTCTACCGCTTTCCTTTATTGGCGTACTAAATGTCTACGGATTATCCATCAGTTTCAAACCTCCGCGCACACTCGTTCGCGGCGCGTAAGTTTGTCAGCTGTAAACTGTAAACACCGCACAATCCTTCTTCGCAGATACAGTTGACCTACATTCACCCCGACGACGTCGAAGACTAGGTCGAGGAGACCTGTGAGTGGCCAGAAATACCGCGAGCGAACATTGTTTATATCTCGTTGAGGCGAATGCGTGGGGTCTTCGCCAGGTGTGCAACTACGAGGCACTGGAGTCGCGCAGCTACGTGCAGTTTGACTGTGTGGGTCAGTCGCTGGCACACAATGTGAAGGAAAAAGTCGTGCTGGTGAAGGGGAATGTGACACTGTCGCAAGCCGATCGCGCGTGGGTTTCCGCGAGGCCGTCCGCTGAAGTACGCTGCGTGCAGGCTGCACATGCGTAACCGGGCAAGGCGGAGTTTGCAGCCGTGTCGGCCGCTGTGTTATGGACGATATGAAGTGTGAATCCGCAACATTCTCACGAGTTAGTAGGTGAGTCATCAGTGGCTTGCGTGCCTTTCTTTCCTATCTAGGATGCTGCTTGGGAACGTTGTTCTCGTCGTTTTTCTTGCCGCCAACGAAATACCGGGAATAGAGGCGTGACCAGGGCGACACGCGCAAGTTCTTACTATTTAGTGAAGCCACCCACTGCTGCCGCAATTCAGGCGACGAAGGAAAACGATGCAGCGCGAACATGCCACGCTTGCACTCATCGCGTGGCGTACATGCGCTGCGGACACACGATTGCACCTTAAATATTTCTCTTCCGCTGCTTGTTCGTTCACCCGTACACGACACAGTGATGACCAGATGACTTGCTATGCGAATGCAGTAAATTTACTGCCATGGTAGCCACTTCGTATCGGACACAGGCGCATAACACAGTCACACAAACGCGTACCGAAGCAACACACACAGAGCACTGGCGCAGCCCAAAGCACGGAAGTTTTTCCCGATTTACCGCGCCACCCATTTCTTCTGCAATTCCGGCGACGACGGAAAGTGATACAGCGAGAACATGTCACACTTGCAATCCTCGCGCGGTGTGCTGTGCTGCGGGCACACAATCACGCCTAAAATGTTCCTTTTCCGCTGATTGTTCGTGCACCCGTGCACGACAGTGATGGCCAGACGATCGGTTCTTTGAATACGCACCATTTCCGGCCATGACAATCGCTTTTTATCGCAAAGAAGGGCCTAATTCACACATAACGTCCAAGCGTACCAAGCGTACAGATACAACATGCGCAGCCCAAAGCGCGATGGCAACACTGAAAACATACCCTCGACCCCTGAAGCGCACTGGTGCGAGCATGGGTGCGAGAGTGCTCCTGTGAAAAGGTGTTATATGTACATTTAAACGTGGGAGCGTCAGTCAGCGCCGCCAGTAGCCATGACGGCGAGTGTGGAACACTCTTTTTCTGCCTGTTGGCGTCACGTAGCACGTGAACTTATTACGAGCTGGCAGCTGACCAATAATCCCTCGCATACTACCTGAAAGCGTCAAGTCTGCCAGAACGAGGCCCTCACTATGAATGAAGGAAAGAAGTGTTAATTTCAAGGGCTCGTTTTCCTTGTTATACACAATATTAATGAGAACTAACAGAAAATAATGCCAAGGAAAGTATAGGGGATGTTTTTTGTTTTTGTTTTTTTTAGTAGTAAATGTAAGGTAAATGTGAAGAAAGAAAAGTGGACGAAAAGATAGCTTGCCGCGGGCAGGGACCGAACCTGCGACCTTCGAATAACGCGTCCGATGCTCTACCAACTGAGCTACCGCGGCGGCCATCCCCCCGTCCACTTTATAGGGTATATATGTACATTTAAACGTGGGAGCGTCAGTCAGCGTCGCCAGTAGCCATGACGGCGAGTGTGGAACACTCTTTTTCTGCCTGTTGGCGTCACGTAGCACGTGAACTTATTACGAGCTGGCAGCTGACCAATAATCCCTCGCATACTACCTGAAAGCATCAAGTCTGCCAGAACGAGGCCCTCGCTATGAATGAAGGAAAGAAGTGTTAATTTCAAGGGCTCGTTTTCTTTGTTATACACAATATTAATGAGAACTAACAAAAAATAATGCCAAGGAAAGTATAGGGGATGTTTTTTTTAGTAGTAAATGTAAGGTAAATGTGAAGAAAGAAAAGTGGACGAAAAGATAGCTTGCCGCGGGCAGGGACCGAACCTGCGACCTTCGAATAACGCGTCCGATGCTCTACCAACTGAGCTACCGCGGCGGCCATCCCCCCGTCCACTTTATAGGGTATATATGTACATTTAAACGTGGGAGCGTCAGTCAGCGCCGCCAGTAGCCATGACGGCGAGTGTGGAACACTCTTTTTCTGCCTGTTGGCGTCACGTAGCACGTGAACTTATTACGAACTGGCAGCTGACCAATAATCCCTCGCATACTACCTGAAAGCATCAAGTCTGCCAGAACGAGGCCCTCGCTATGAATGAAGGAAAGAAGTATTAATTTCAAGGGCTCGTTTTCTTTGTTATACACAATATTAATGAGAACTAACAGAAAATAATGCCAAGGAAAGTATAGGGGATGTTTTTTTTTTAGTAGTAAATGTAAGGTAAATGTGAAGAAAGAAAAGTGGACGAAAAGATAGCTTGCCGCGGGCAGGGACCGAACCTGCGACCTTCGAATAACGCGTCCGATGCTCTACCAACTGAGCTACCACGGCGGCCATCACCCGTCCACTTTATAGGGTATATATGTACATTTAAACGTGGGAGCGTCAGTCCCAAATATGTGCATTTAAACGTGGGAGCGTCATATCCCAAAGAAAAATAACTAAGAAAAATGCTTCCGAAGTGCGGAATGGAACCAGTGACCTCTCTCTCCGCAGCGCGTGCCGCTAACCACTACGCCACAAAGCGCAGATCCTTCAGGTAGCTAACGGCGAGCGTTATATACACACCCTTTACCGTTGGCAGGACTCGGAGACGGCAGGCGCTTATAAGCGTTTCTTTATTACCAGCGAGATGGCACGAGGAGCGCAACGGGCGCATTTAAAAGTCGTCAGCCAGCTCGCTCGCTTTTTCTAATATTTGCGCAGGGAGAACCTTGCCCTTCCTCTGTCTGCTCGCGCGGAAGTTGCTGCCGAGGGCGGGGGGGGGGGGGTGGCAGATGTTTTTGCAGCCTAGCAGCGCGTCCATCACAGGCCGCTTTTCTTGCTATCGCATTCATTGCTTCGCCCTCGCGGCGAAACTGTGACTTTTTTCAAGCCAAGCTTGTTATGATTTACAGATTTACAGATTTCGGTGGCGGAGTTGATGTGCGCGCACCGCCTGGCGCCGGCGAGCGTACGAAAATGCGGCCCTCGATGATTCGCCGGTGACGTGCGTATTTGTGAGCCGTCTTGCAATAAGTGATGCTCTCTTGATCGTGGCCTTGTCGGCGATGAGCCGTTTCTCATATGGCGACCTGATCTTTTATCGAGGCCAATTGTCATTGCACGTTGCCATATTTCATTGTTGCCTAGATTTTAACGCATGACCGTCGTTATCGCCTGTAGCTACTGTAGTGTTGTGTTGCTAAGCGCGTGCGTGAAGGTGGATGAAGGGAACAATCGACTGAGGTGAAAAAGAAAACGATGCCTTTCGCTTTCGAGTCTTCTCAGGCAAACGCATGAGGGATTGTGTGATTTTTTTTGCGATGGCAATTATATGAACACTCGAGGCTCATTTTTGCCGTCGCCGTCATGTTCCTTATGAAATCCAAATAAGTAACATCGCCCCTCGCGTCGTACGTTCATGTGCGAGTGAAAGCTTGCGAAGGCTGTCGGCGGGCCCGGCTCAAGCAGAGGTGGAAAGCCGCGGCCGGCTCCGATCGGCGAAGGAGCGTGAAGGGGTGTAGCTCAGGGAGCTGCGTCACTTGGGCAGCAACAGCGAACTTTGATCAAACGGTCGCGGTCGCGTGCGCTGGGATGCAAATCACAACCATGCTCACTTGGCACATGCTTCCAGCATACGACTGCATAAGCACGAGCTTGGCTGTTCGCAAATAAAGAAAAAAACGTTTGCAAGAACATTTGTAGCAGTGGATAAGCTGGTAATACGCATGCTAAAACATTCTTGTTTCTGCCCAAATTCTTTGATTTAACTACCTGTGTTTTGGCCAATCTCCTTTCTTTCTATTGTTGTTCTTGCCTACGCGGCATAACGGTAATAGCAAGAAGGCAAAGAGAAGGAGAAGGATTCAGATTAGGGGGAGAATTCGACCGGTAAATATTTCATTATTGATCATTTGCAGTTCAAATTACTATATAATTTAAAGAAACTGTCAACCAATTTTTGTGGTACCTGTTTAGTGGAACGGAATGTTTACCGGTCAGATAACGGAACGGTAACGCGGAAAACGCCGTGAAACATTTACAATCAGATGTTTTCGATCTGCGGCGACTGTGAAGTCGTACACACAACACATGTTGCAAACAATGAGAGGTGACCGCGACAACGGTTCGCGTTTGTGCGCTGCGTTTTGATGCACACGCGTGCACTCCACGCGCATACGCCGCGGCTCGACATGTTCCACTAGTTGCCGCGAAGGCAGCGCCGCTTCTCAGCGTCAACTCTTTTTGCCTACTCAAATCTCATACATACATACATACATACATACATACATACATACATACATACATACATACACACATACATACATACATACATACATACATACATACATACATACATACATACATACATACATACATACATACATACATACATACATACATACATACATACATACATACATACATACATACATACATACATACATACATACATACATACTCAACTGCATACCAACATCATGAGCTCTAATTATGGTGCGCATAAAAGCATCACTACGTACAGCAAACGGAACGAGCCCACAGCGTATCATCAAGGCTCTTCCACTAGGCTGCGCAACATACCGTCTTTTTGTGACCTTTAAACGCTATTTAAAAATGTAATTCTACTCAAATCGCGAAAATGAAGCTTGAATCTGTCGCCATAATTCACGGCCTTTTCAGTTCCACCAGGATCTAATCACGCGTTCTGCCTATGGCTGTTGGTCTTAAACTATAGCAGCGCGGTAATTTTAACCTGAGGAACCTATATAATGGAAAAATCCACCCATGCACTTTTTGGTTTTGGGTGTGAGCCTCATTACTCAGACAAGAAGGCGAAGAAGAAGAAGAAGAAGCAGACCTACGAAAGCCAGGTGCTTCCAGGATCTTCGCTATATATTGTGCGCAACCTCTCGTCTCTTCATGAGCTTGCAAGATCCGCCTAAGCAGTGAGCGCATGATCGACTGACCGTGTCATGCTGCTGGTCGCGCCGCGGCATGCAGTAGGCACGCTATGACTTGTATAGTGTTTGGGCGCCTGAACTACGCTTGTATGCCAAAGTCCAAGCGACGCTGTCGCATGCACGCTCTGTGCGAAGCCGTCCTAAGTCGGAAGGTGCGTCACGAATACTCGGCAGGACTGACGGAGCTCCTCTACTCAAGTTTGTGCGGCCTTCCTCGTTTAGATTTCTACCAGGCTGCTCACCCTGTAGACCACATGAGTGGGTCATCATTCAGTGGAACCGGCGGTGGCCAGCCGCCGTCCCTGGACCAGCGAGACTCGGCCGGTTGCACTCCAAGCCACAGCGGAAGTAGATTCGAAAGAACGGACGATGCGAATTACTCGGGAACGCAGTCGTTTACTGAGATCCACAGGGCGGATGCGCAACAGTGCACCACGCGCGAAGCTCGCCGGAGTGCCGGTAAGACAAAACTGACGACTTCAGACCATTCTGAGAAAGACGACGACAGACCCCGAACACCAGACCGTCCTGCTAAGCCACATACGTCGCGACCGACCAGCACCAAACTGAACATTTCTGCGCCGCGCATTGCTGCGCGCCATAGCGCCCCGCTTGGACTCACCGCCGACAACATGCGTATTCCTTGGGACCGCTACGATGTGCAGAAGGCCGCACTTTCGTACAACAGAGAAAGTCGCAGCCACAACTGTAGGGCGGAGGTCGAGGAATCGTCGGAAAGTGAAGCAGAGGCAATCGCAGTTCGCCATTCGATATGGGTCAAATACGTAATGCCGTCAGCGTGGTCGTCCCCGGAAAATGACGAACGAGGACAGAGAGATGACTCTTGTGGAAGCAGTAGTTTACTGGAATCCACACGATCGCGTTGCGTTGACAGCATTGATGGCGTCGAACACGCGTCATATGCAGGCCGCACGGAAGGATCAAATCTACAGCGCCTGAACATTACACGTCATCTGAACTTGACTGATCTGATCGGGGCTACCAGCTGGCAGTTGCAACGTGCTGGGAACACTGAACGTCGCTGGACGGCATCGGAGTTCGGCGACGACCGGCCACGGCCCGAGTCCCGGGAGAAGAAAGTGGCCGTGTGGGACCCATGTCGCCGGCGGCGAGCTCTAGTCTGAACTGGACATGTTCGACCCAAGGCGCATGAGACGACCGAACGTAGCACCACACAAAGCGGAGCAGTGTATTGCTGTCAAGCCTTCGTGCCTTCGGTTGCCGACCAGTCCTCCGAAGAGTAAAATGTATTTGCCAGTAAATGACAACGATTACAGTATGTACCTGCACTGGTTCATCGAATCGTACGAGAAGGCAGCTACGTTGTCGCCGCTCTGCGAACGTGCAACAACAGGTGGTGCTTCGGCGCCGACGGTCCGAATACCGAAATAGACTGAGCTAAAGACGAAAGAGGGGGCCCAGAATACTCAATAGATGAAATATTAACGTTGAAATGGTTAAACCGATTAGTTCATAGCACTTTCTAACAATAATGAGGCACCTGTCGCTCACTTGATCATTGAAAAATAACTCAGCGCAGGAATCGCGTAGCATTTTTGCTTTAAAAGATACTATCGCAACAGGCAGAGGTTGTCCATCAATGCCAGTGAGAGCAACCACTTATCTCTACATTGAATTATATTGACCTACTTCAGTTTTATGAACAAATGACACGCTGGAGTCGGTATCGATATGGCTGTGGTGCTTGCGCCGTTTTCCGATGCGACATTTTAGTGCAGCGATCGGATGTTGCTTAGATATTTATTTTGACATAATATCCGGAATGCGCACGACAAGTAGACGTCAACAGTAGGTCTTTCGTTGCCAATGATGAGAGGCCTACGATGCGACAGTTGAAAACTTGAAGTTGCAGCAGTATGTAAGCGAATGAACTTCCAGGGAAGTCTGCGGAGAAGGAAGATTTTACTAGCGACAGCGTGAATGTTTGATCAGACAAATGTACGACGAAGCTGTCACACCAAGCACGCGCTCGGTTGGTTGCCCTACACTTGAGGAGGGGGAATAATAGAAAAGATAGAGAAGAAAAAAATTGGCCGCGTATCTGCGTGCTTCGCTGCAAATGTCGTGTAAAGACGATAGAAGAGGTGCTGTGTGAGATATGGACGTCATCTGGCAATACGTCGGGAAACATGAGTGCTGTGTTGCGTGCTGGTAGTCCCGGCGCAGGAGCAGGCGAAGACCGGCGGTGACCAACGCGACCGGCGGGGACGCCAGCCAGCCCGAACACGCGGTTTGGCTCGAAGCGCTGAAGCAGCAGAAACGTCCGCACTCGACGAGTACTCTCCACACACTCTTTTATTTACACGTCGCCTGGGTAAAACAGGAATGTCAGAGCGGCGCCCACAACCGGCAGCCTGAAGGCCGCCCACAACGCGGCTTTTTCATATTTTAAATATTTTTTTCACCTTCTTGGCCTTCTCAAAACTAAAGTTTTTCAACACGAACCCATGGCATTCGTACAGTGCAACACAGAACCGAAACCGAAACACAACAATGAGCTCGTGCGGAGGGCACGGAGGAAGGCAATTTCAGCGCAATCGCATTTTCAGTTAGCGCTTGTTTCGTCTCGCTTGTGTTCGCGCTTGTGTTCGTCTCGTACTTCTTCTTTGTCCGTGTGTCTTCCCGCGCTATGCTAATAGCCAGTTTATGATGAACCAACAAGCCCACATTGGTACCCTTGTCGCATTTTCAGCGCAGCTTAAGAAACTAGGGTCCTTAAAATTACGTATGTATGCATTTTCTATTAAAGGAACATGCCACCTAATACTTACCTAGTGATGTCGCACCTCAGATATGCATGATATTTACTTTTTGATCGACAACGTTCACAAGTATGAACAGTCGTACCAGTTCAAGACGGCTGGCCCTTGGGCAAGTGGTTCAACTTTGGCCGAGTGGCTGAATCGAGGGACGTGCCGACAAACAGAAAGACAGAAAGACAGACCAAAATTTCTCCGTTTAGGTATCCCAAGAAAGACTATCGTCTTTAAAAGAAGAGAGGACAGCACCGTTTATGGGCAGCCTTATTTTCATCCCTGTTCTTTGTAACCGGTGAAGTGGGAGCCCTCGAGCGCGTGCCCACCCTTCTATTTAGTCGGCGTCTATGATTGCGGTTTTGTTTTCCGCAATTAAATAATTGAATGTACTAATTAACCCTCACGCTCTCTCCGCCATGCCTGTCTTGTAACGAAATATGCTTTTACGTGATTAATATACTTTTAGTGACTGACAAAGCATTGGAACTTTCCGGCGCCATGTTGGAACGTCCTTGAATGTTTGCATACTCTTATCACTAGGCAGATACGCTTCGTAGCACTTACATTCCTAATGATTATGTATGCGATGCCACATAAAAGCTAATTTTTACTCCCGTCACGCAATCCACCAACATTCACCATCATCATCATCATCATCATCATCATCATAATTTCCAGCCTATTTTATGTCCAATGCACGACGTAAGCCTCTCCCAATGATCTCCAATTTACGCTGCTCTTTCCGTGCGGCGGTATCTTACCCTGCGGAGTACTTGTCTGTGTGTCTCATTAAGCTTTTCGTTCCGCCGGTTCGCGTGACCGCTCCACAGAAAGCGGGTGTCTGCATAGCATAGCATAGCATATATCCTTGCATAGTATAGTATAGCAGTGGTGTGGAAAGGGGAAGTGAGGCGAGGAGGATAGTTCCTAGGTTGAGGAGGAGGGAAAGGAAGAGGTCATAGGGTAAACCATAGCATAATTATGTGCAGTATAGCATATAGCAAGGGGTGGGAAAGGCGATTGAGGGTGAAGTTCGCTCCCAGAACACGTGCGCCGATTTGTCCGGCGTGGGATGCAATAAACTGGATGGGCGAGAGAACGAGTACAGAGAGAGAGAGAGAAAGAAAGAGAGGAAAATAAGGAGAGATATAGACAGAAAGAAAGGGAATAAAGATGCAAAAAAGAGATAGAAAATAAGAAAGCAAGACAGACAGAGAGAAAGAAAGAAAGAAAGAAAGAAAGAAAGAAAGAAAGAAAGAAAGAAAGAAAGGAAGGAAGAAGGAAAGAAAGAGTGAGAATCAAAGAAAGAGAGAAAGCAACGTATAGTTTAGTATAGCACAGAGGTTGGAAGGGGAAATGAGGGTGAGGAGTAAGGAGTTGAAACATAACCATGTCTAGAATAGCATATGAAGGGGTGGGAAAAGGAAGTGAAGGTAAGGAGGAGGAGGAGACAGGGTGAGACATAGCATAGCCATGTATTGTATGGTATAGGAAGGGGTGGGAAAGGGAAGTGAGGATGAGGAGGAGGAGACCGCCACCAGCTCCGCTCTTTGCGCACTCTTCGCACCACTACTGCGTAGCTGCCCCCAATTTTTTTTTCACATCTTACAGCGAGGCTGTGTATGGCTAGGGTTCCGCGTATTTTAGATGCGAAGTATCTTAAGGCGGAGCTCAATCCGGTGGTGGTGGTGTGCGGCGTGACCACCCTTACTGCGCATGCGCATACCCTCTCCACACACCTCCTCTCCACTCACCCTCTCCCCTCCCCCTCTCCACTTTCCCTCCCCTTCCCCTCTCCACTTCCCTCTCCCTCCCCCTTTCCACTCTTCCTCTGAACCGCGGGCTAGACATGCCGAAATTCTCTCCTGCGCAACGCCGCGGTGAGCTCGAGCGCATGCGCGTCCCCTGCGCTTCTCTCTCCTCTCCCACGCTGCCCCCCTCTCGCCCGCCTGTCGACCGCGTTCCCCGCTCGCCCTGTGAGAATTAACGGCCAGGCTAGATGGAAGATACGACGCGCGTAGCGTCCCTCTTCGCGTTCCACGACGCGAGGTCGGTAGCATGCCCAACGAACGCCAACGGAACGCGATCGTGCAAGTGCTCCGGCTTCGCATCGCCTCATGGTCCCCTTTAGCGGGAGATGGTGTAAGTTTTTTCCAGCGCGTCAGCAAAAAAGTATGTGGCGCACAACTTGGGCAAATCCCACCGTTCACCACCGGTCGTGCATACATTTCACTCTGGCTAAGGACGTGCCCTAGGTTGCATCCGAGCCGATCAGTGTGTACTATAGCTATCACAAAGCCATCGTCACCACCATGACGACCAAAGAATAATGACCCACCAATCAAGGCAACTAATGACCACTGATCATGACAATAAAAATGGGTGCGCACCTGTCGTCACGATGACCACCGATCGAGACAGTAAACGTGTCCGTACCTTTGTTCAAAATTCTGTATCAACTCCGTGTCGTGTGCTGAACAGGTATGGTTATCCACCTTCCCACAGTTTTTGTTGATTCAGTATGTTCTTCCATTTAGACAAAACAAAAATTAGGTACACCGCGTCCTTTCGCCGCTTAGATTCTCGGCCTCGTCCCAATTACTGAGCTTGCAAGTATCGACTCAGTTAAAACATATTGCCTGCGCGCCACTATATTTCTAGCGAACCTCGCTTATAGTGGGTATGCGCTACAGTTTGCGACCAGCGAAATCATCATCAACCACTCTTCTTCCTACGTGGCATTCCTACCAGATATGTTTGCATGGCTATGCACTGCTGTCGCCATGGCCATTACGGTAGCCAAAGGAGCAGTCATCGAACCCGACGATCCCAGCGCGTACAAAATAGGTGGGTTTTTCGTTCGTGTGCTTGACGTGCTCTTCTTCTAGGTTCCGATTATCTGACAAATAGCGCAGTTTTCTGCATTGCGTGATAAAAAAAAAAGAAAGAGGTACATCGCACTTTCTACATTTTTTGTAGCTAAGTTTGGAATTAAAGGGCCCCTAAACTACCAACAGACGCCCGTGTGCTCCTCTCCGTGCCTTTCCTCTATCGACAACAGCCGTCATGACGTCACCTGTATGATTAGGTGACGTCGCGAGCAACATACGCTGTCAATGGGTCAACAAGAACAAGAGCCTGTTTTCTGCTAGCAGATGCGCGCGCGTCTTGCCTTTTCACTTCGGACGCTAAGGAAGGGCACCCGGGGAGGCGGATAGACGAGCCGACGGACTCAGCGTAGCGACGGAAAGAGCGAAACGAGAAAACGTGTGCAACTCCGCCAGAGGTCGCTGTAGACGCGTGCACAACTGCAACGCCACAACTAGATTTCGACCTCTGGGTGGTTTAGGGGCCCTTTAAGACCGGTAATACCGTGAGGTGCAAGTATTGCTGGCGTCAAATTTCACTGCGTGTTATCCGTAGGCTCGACTGCTGCAGGTATACGCCATTGTATGCTTAGCAGGGGCGTAGGCAGAAATTTTTTTCGGGGGGGGGGCACCTCCTTGATCTGTAGTGGGGACGACCAGGCAGATGTGGTCGAGTGTCATTTTCTGGTCTGTATGCTATGGCAAAAAAAATTTCGGGGGGGGGGGGGCACGGGCCCGGTGTGCCCTAACGTGGCTACGCCCCTGATGCTTAGCAATGCATGCCCGTAAAGAAAAGCGAACATGCAGCGCTGGTGGTGCACGGGCCAACGTAGTTGACTAGGAAAGCGAGGGTATTTATTCTTTCGTGTTCGGCGCTGTTGGGAATTTTTGTGACCAGTCATGTGCTCCGTGCGTCGTCGGCATATATATCAGCTGCATACAGTATTACAGTGAGATCTGGTTAGCTGATCCACTATGCCACGATGGCATAGTGGTTACGGTGCTCGGCTGCTGACCTGAATGTCGCGGGTTCGATACTGGCCATGGCGGTCGCAATTCGATAGAGGCGAAATGCTACAGGCCCGTGTACTGTTGCAATGTCAGTGCACGTTAAACAACACCAGATGGCCTAAATTTACGGAGCCCTTCACTACGGAGTGCCTCAAAATCATATCGTGGTTTTGGCACGAAAAATCCCGCAAATTACCATTATTACATCTGGACAACTGTCCGGGACTTCATTTCAGTGTTTCAGATTTGGATGAGCAACCTATAGTCTCATGCAGTGGCCACCGCGCAGAAAATTTACATTGTTTGGTACCTGTGGTCCGGATATAGTACAATGAACAGTGTGCGATCCAGTGGTTAATATCGAAGAAAGATAATAGGAGATTTAGTCATGTTGTCCAGATCCGGAAATTTAGAAGTGGCGTGGCTCAGTGGCCCAGGTGTGGACATGTAAGCAGTGTCGCTCAGTGGTCAAAATCGGTAAGCTCACAAATGATGCGTTCAGATGGCCTATCTGTTGGACAGCGACAAGCAATTTGGGTATGTGGTCTATGTCTAGAGTGGTAACATGCCTTCTAGCTTATTTCACACCTGCTTGACGCATGTTCGTGGGCAGGCTCGACACGTTCAGCATTGTCACGTACGTTTACGTCCTTCTAGAGCGCCAAATATTTGTACGAATCTTTCTTTGTAAAATGCACCTCCAGGTTTGCACGAAGTAGCACGTAATTAGAGACGACGCCAAGCATGCCTCGTTCACATTCTGTTTCGGCGCGTGCTTTCGTGTCATGCTACTCAAGCGACGGCGACGTCTCCCGATTTCTTGAATCGGTCGTTGCAGTGTCCCTGAACGACCACTGCGACAGCAAGGACCACAAGCAGAGCCTGAACGACACGTCGTGGCCCCAGTCGGCCGGAATCCTGACGGCGTCGCAGCTGCGCGACCTGCGAGGAACGGGCGAGAACGGATGCAGTTTCGAGTTCTCCGCGCCAGGGAGCTCGGGCCTCATTGTGTCCGTGATCGAGATGAACCTGCGCATGGGTGTGCTCAACGAGTCCTGCCTCGACTACATTTCTGTAAGTGCTTCTGCCTTTCATGCACTGCCAAGTTCCCAACAGTCCATGATGTGTGCGGCATAGTTCCTAAGTTTGCGGTACAACCCTGAGCGTCAACTTTGTAATATGGCACTGCCTCTTGCCATAATGAGTCTACGTGTAGCCGCCAGGGTGGTACAGTGGCTACGGGGCTTGGCTACTAATCCGATGGTCGCGGGCTCGATCCCGGCCGTGCCGGTCGCATTTCCATGGAGGCAGAATGCCAGAGGCTCTCGTACTTAGATTTACGTGCAAGTTAAAGAACTCCAGGTGGTCAAAAAAAACATGGCTGATCACTCTGTCATAGGAATCGGTATAACACGAAAGTGAAACGTGTCTTCACAGACGTAGTTGAGCGTTTGTTGTGCATTCTTTCGCCCCAAGCGCGAAGGAATGAATGCTACAGCATCAAATTGTAATGTTACTCGAAGAACGGCAAGCCGCTCGAAACTCGCAATGCGCTACTCAAGCAGAAAGGACGCGCGGAACGAACATACACAGGATGAGCGCGAACTGTCACAGTTGTAACTTATTTCTGTGTGAGCAGCGCTCTCCTTTCGCAAAAGCGGCCGCTGCAGTGAGCGAGGTGACCTTCGTGCTTTCAACGGAAACTTGCAGGCTGAGCGCAAGAGGTACAAACCACCGAGATCACGAGATAAGCGCCCGCACGAGCGACCACGCCCTGTCGAGGCGCGCGCTAATCCGCGTGGGGGACGACTTTTAAAGCGCACTCTTCGAGCCCTTCGCGCCATCTCGCTAGTGATAACGGAAACACGCTGTACCGCCAATCTCCGAGTACCGCCACCGGCGAATGGTGTACATAAATAGCTCGCCGTTAGCATAGCAGAGAACATGCAGTTTGTGGCGGAGTCGTTCCGCGCTGCGCGCTGGCGATCGAGAGGTCGTAAGTTCGACTCCCGGTGACGGAACTTTTTCGTAGTTTTTTCTTTGCCATATGTTAGTCTTTATATTTTACAACGTCATATCCGTGACGGAAATGCGTCAGTGGGGCCGTGGTGGACCGCGGCATAAAACACTTTCGTGTTAAAATTTCCGAGCCCTCCATTACGGCGTGCCTCATAATCATAGTAAAACCCCAGAAATAATTACTATCATAGGTATGCTTTGGACTCGAGGACATGGTCCTACGACACATACGCAAACAATGTACGAACTGCGACTTCTTGAACGTCAGCATGTTAGGCTGTCTTGATCGGGAATAGGACCTGCGACCTCGTACACTTCTGAAGAACACCGTAGTATTTACCAAACATGTTCTACACGAAGTATAAAGTCTTGCCATAAACTGATATTTATGTTGATTCGCGCGAAAAGTATGCCATCTGATCAAAAATTTTCAGCTTGCTGAGTTTTGGCTTGTGTGACAACAATTCTCGCTGCATGTAGTTTACGCCGCATGGTGAATACGTGCGCCCACCACCACCGACGATGCTAAATCCGGTGTTTCTGTTGCTATTTTGGGGGGGCAGGTGATAACCAAGTTCAACTTCGGCTCTGACAAGGACGAGCGCTGTGGCCGGATAACGAGCGAGCAGAACTACCACTTCGCAACGACGCACTCGCTGCAGCTCAAGCTTTTTTCCAAGACTCCCCTCACGAATTTTTTCGACGACTACATCCTCGCCGTGGTCGCCACCAGCTACGCTGAGTGTGAGTGGAAGTACTATGACCCATTGAGGTACACGTGCATTGGGCCGCCCTAGTATGTGCCAGGGAATGTAGAGTGCGAGAATAGTCTGCATCTTGTAGGGGTGCTACCACCTCCTGTAAAGTCGTTTGCGCCTCATGGCGCATGCGCGTCTGCGTATTAGCCGCAGCGAGGTTTAACAGCCGCTGAGCGAGAAGTGGCGCTGTGCTCGCACGGGAAGGGTTAGCGCGGTGGCGCCACCGGGCGGCAGTGAGGTTGGGCCGGCGTGCAAGAAACAGCAGCGAGCCCCTTCTAGGGTTTGGCAGCGTGCGTGGATGGGCGTCTCCCGCGGTGGATCAGCGGGGTACGATACGGCGGCTCGTTTCCCGCGGACCCCTCATGGTGAGTCGAACGTCGGCGACGCCGCATTTGCGGTACATCCCATATGTATAAGGTATCGTATTGGCATTGTATAAGGTTACTTAGCGTGTGTCAGATTTGGCTCATATATATGATATGGGATATGGCCCAGATATGAGATATCAGCAATGACCCATATATGAGATATAGGAAAGGCCTTTCAAATGGCAGTCTGATATTTTGTTCCGAGAGCGGCTCAGATCTTCAGACCCCACACTGGTGCCCAAGGTGGGGCTCTTGGGGCAACGGACGACAGTCTTCCCCCTCATTCCGCTCGGACTCTCCTTAGTCGCTCAGCCTCTGTGGGAGACTAACCCCCGTATTCTAGAAAGTCCCTTCCCTCTAAACTCCACCTTTTGAAATTGAAATTGTTTATTTGCCATCTTTAGAAAGTACAGATGGAGGGATTGCAGAAAAAGTCACAGTTGCGCTCCAAGGGAGAAGCAATGAATGCGATAGCAAGGAAGTGAAATGTCACACGAGGAACGACAAGCAGCTCGATACTCGCAGCGCGCAGCTGAAGAACAAAGAAGGACGCCCGAAAAGAGCGCACAGGCATGCACAGGACAAGCGTGAACTAACAACTGTCACAGTTATTACGTCTTTGTGCTTGAGCAACGCGCTGCAAGTGTCGACAGTGGAGAATCAGACGCTCTTAGATATTTTTTTTCTTTTAAACTGCGGCACGTGGAGTGACCCTCTGCGTCTCCTGCGACACGGGGGCGTCTGATGCAAGGTGTGCCCGGTGTTCTTTTTTTTTCTCGTTCCACATCACGAGTGGGTACAGAAAGGGGCCACTTTCTCATGCGCGTATCAAAGGCAGTTTTCAAATTGAGAGAACAATGTAGGAGCGTTGCGTGATAAAAACACGTCCAAGCCTCCCAGATGTGCGTACCAAAAGGGGTAAATGGTGCGTATAAATAGCTCGCCGTTATTTCGCCGGCGCATGCATGGCGTGTGGTTGAGTTGTCCAATCCAGTGCGCTAGGGAGCGAGGGGTCGCTGGTTCGAATCCCCGGTCAGGTGCTTCGGATTTTTTTCTTCGTGCCATTTTTATATATATACATGCATATACATATCCGGGACATGACGGCGACGGCAAAGGCGACAGCGAAAGTTCACCGAGAGTGTCCATATAATTGCTATCTCAATAAAAATAAAAACCGCCAGGCCTGCGCGGAAAGCGGCATTTCTAGAGCCCGTTATAAACTATCTTGTGGCTACTAATACAACTACTCTAGCAACGTACCCACAACGCCACAAATCATAATTTTTGTGAAGTTGGGAAGCACCCACCACGACATTACTCGTCCTTCTGCGGAGAAGCGAGGTACCATCTGTAAGGCATTATGTGCAGTTTCTTGATGCGACGGCTGATGACGATGAAGTATTATGACTGAGCCTTTTGTAGTGGGTTGGATGCTTTAAATGACCCACTAGTTACGTAATTCGCATTGTGTGACGCCCGGTCGTTATTTAACTGTCCCACCACGCTTTATAACATACGCTAACGTGAGAAAGAGATAGAGAGGAATTAATTTTATTGAGACCCTGAGGAAATGGATCGTGGGAGCCTTATGGGGTTCCTTGGCAACATAGAGGTGCACTTGCGAGGGACCCACTACGCTACAAATCATAATTTTTGTGAAGTAAGGAAGCAGCCACTACGCAATTTTTCGTCATTCTACGCAGAACCGTGGTACCTGCTAAACACCTGTAACGTATTATGTGCACTTTGTTGAGTCTGTGGCTAATGACGATGAGGATTTGTGGCAGAGCCCTTTGTAATTGGTCGGAAGCATTCAACTCACTCGTTGCGCAATTCGCATAGTGTGACGCCTGGTTACAGAATTCGCGTTGCGTGACACTTTGTTGTTATTTTACTCTTCTACCACGCTACATTACATATGTTAATGTGGTTCCTTCCCGACATGATGCCTGTATAGGGTCTTTTTCCAAAGCAGTTTCAAGCACCGGCATGGCTGTGAGGTAGGATACTGGGCTCCCATGCAGAGGGCCCAGGTTCGAACCTCGTTCATTTCAGGAAATTTTTTCTAATTTCGTTTTTTTTTTTATTTCGAGGGATAGTGGTTACGGACACCGGCGGCGGCGGCGGCGGCGGACAACTACGGCGCCAAAAAGGGCCCTTGTTGTGATCTCATAACAGCTTTCGCTGTAAAAGCTGTCCTCTGACAGCTTGACTAGCCTTAACTTGAGAAAGTCCATGGTATAGTCTCTAGGCAGAACAGGTCACAGTATATCAGCGATAATCTTCACCAATTCTGTAGAAGCGCGGCGTCATTTTCAGTCGAGGAGCGGCGCTGTGCTCTACTCGGTCAAGTGAAGCGGGAACTTCCAGTCGAGGCTTGTTTGATAATACGGGGGTAAATTTCGTGACTGCTGCCCCGCTTACTGAGGTCAGTTTCAGAGCCCTGTTATAGAGAGAGCTTACTCTGCAATGTTGTCCGGAGGTTCTGTCGGTCTATTACCGTTGCAATGAAAGCTTATCAGTAGTCCTCTTTTAATTGTACCGCGTTTTCTCTCGCCGAGCTGTCACATTTTCATAGCACGAGCTCCGCATGACGATTGACCGGCTCGCGTATTGCCGTTTCCGTACGCAGCGCAAGACGGCGTCTGTGGACCGGAGGAGTTTCAGTGCACGGCCGGTGACCGCTGTATCCACAAGGGCTACCGCTGTGACAACGTCAACAACTGCGGCGACAACAGCGACGAAGCCCAGCTGGGCAACTCCATGTGCCGTGGGTATCCCCCGGGAAATTACGGCTGAGATAACGTGACCATGCTATTTCGGTGCTGCGTTTCTCTCTGTGATTCTTCATCCGAACGGAGCTTCTGCTGGTTGTCGCGAGGGCCGTCCGGCCTTACTTGAACGATAGATCGTACGAAGTGAACATAAATAGCCATAGTTGACATACTGGACACGCCGACTGTTGCCTTCGTGGACGTCACGGCCCCGTGACAACATACAGTGGAATCTGTTGATACGATTCTGCATAATACTAGGGTAGCGTTTTTGAGCCTAATACGTTTTTGTTTTTATTCCCGGCCAACATTCCTTCGAACTAATGCACTTTCATGCGTTTAATATACGATGACATTTTTGCCCAAAATTGGATCATACGACCGCGAAAGTGGATCTTGACCGATATATCTAGAAATCCTGCCTTTATTCTTCGGTATGCCAGCTCGCACAGCGTTCCAACAACCCACGATCTACGCGTTGCAGAGCCGCTGAGGCCGCATCGGTTCTGCGGCGAAAAGATCGCTGCCAGGCGATATTTTCGTCGAGATTATATATATATATATATATATATATATATATATACCGGCTGCTTGCCGTTCTTCGCGTGACATTACAATATGTTGCTGCAGCATTCATTCCTTCGCCCTTGGGGCTAAAGAATACACAACAAACGCTCAACTACATCTGTGAAGACTCGTTTCACTTTTGTGTTATACCGATTCCTATGACAGAGGGATCAGCCATGTTTTTTTATACGCATTCGCACACCTTTCAATTGTACGTGACCCGGGCATGAAGTACTTTCGCGTAGAAAATTTGACATGGTAGTATAGCAGATAATCCATTCACGGTCTCATCTGCATAGATTGACGTACATTCGAAATGCGACATGAGAGCTCGCAGCAGTCTTTTATGATACTTGATCTGCCACATTGTTCCACAACGTGTACACTGCAGATCTTGGCGGGTTGTACCAACGTGGATATTAATCAAGGGAACACGACGATGAAACTGTTCGACAGCCCGGCTGACAATCGACCATGAGCAATAACGATAGCAATGCAAGAAAGGCTGAGCAGAAAGCTATGGGCTAAATAAGTAAAGAAAGAAAAACAAATCGCTACAGTCAAAGCATACAGAACGCACGCTTAACAGAGAGCTTATGCATCTGTTTACTTTTGTTTTCAGTGATGCCGCTCAGCTCATTGGTTTTGATCATTGCTGGCTTGGCGGATTTGTTGATTACTTGGTGCATCGTACTCGGCTGCTGCCTTCGATCGGCCCTCACCAAGCAAAAGGTGAGGTCCATGATGCTCATGTGTATCATAAATATTCAAACAAGGAATGTCGCTGGGGCCAACGTTCCGACATACGCGCTTGTCTTTTTCAAAGCAGTAACTGCCCTGATGGTGCTTTGAGAAAGACAAGTCTGCTTAGAGAATTTTTTGACGTCTTCAAGCTTCCATATCCTCCCGAACTTCTGCCGTAGTTGTACTACTTAAGTCACTCATACGACATCATCTGATTCAGCCAATTGTGTGGCGAAGATGTCACTGTGGTGATCGGCATGGTAATACTGGCCCTGCGTTGATTGCGCAGTCACACTTGAAGTAACTCAACAGCGCTCGGCTGATATGCTCACTTCTACTGGTGCGCAGGCCCTGCAGCAGGACCGGTGGGGAGCCCTCGCCCCCGAGGACGCAGCACTCGAGGAAACAGAGGAGGAGAGCAGCGACGTCGACGACCAAGACGATGACGGTGGCACCGGCGACGCCAACGCCAGCACCAGTTCGCAGCAAGAGAAGGGGAACGCCTTTCGCAACCCGCTGGCTGCCACTTTGCGCAGCCAAGAGGATGAGCGCGAAGAGCCGGCTGCCGCCTCGGAGGGCGCCTCGTGACCACCGCCGCCAGTGTCCTCTCTACCGCCTGTCTCACGCTCGGCGAACGGGAGCTCCGAAACCTGACCACCTTTTTTATATTTATATACTGTGATGATGTATGCTTTTCGCAGCGCAGATCGGAAGCGACGAGGGAACAGTTTATCAAATACCTTTCTGGTCAAGCGCATTGCGCTTTCACGCCACAATTTTAAATGGGTAGTTAGTTTTATACTACCGCTAAATATAACGACATTATTTATAGCTCGAATTCACTGAATATGTTCTATAGATGAATTGTATGGCGGTGTTCAGTGGCCATTTCAATACGTTGTTTTTATTTAAAGTGCTACTTACAATATCATATATTCTCTCTTCCGTTCCACACACATTGTATGCGTACGTATACGCAGAGGCGTCAGCAGCGCTTGCGCATTTGAACAAGACAACGCGTTTTCACAGCATATGACTACATAGACGTACACGGTATCCAAACCAGCACGCGGTCTTCGGGCTGCTATTTGACGTAGCGTCCTCGATGATTTTAGAGAGGGATGTCGTTTTTTGGCCGGTTGTTAATGCAACGGAAGGTGAACAGCCGGGTAACCGGGTTCCATGCGCTCATGGTGAGTGGTAGTGGTAACAGGTAATAGTGAAGCGCGGCATAACATCCCACCTGGGATCATGCCGAGTTCTCTCTCTAAATCGGATTGAATTGCTTTATTTGCGCTGTGTCTAGCACTCTCGTCATGTAACAGGCGCCAGTTTTTGCGTTGCGCGTCATTGCTTGTTGGCCCTCTCCGTATAGGCGCCTGTCTCGCGCGCCTCGAGCCACGCGATGCCCCGCTATAGGTACGTGCAAATTTGTTCTGGCGGTGCTGGTGGTAGTTACCCCAGTAACTGGCACATACGACGGGGATGGCACGCTCTAGTTTGAATGGCATCTTAACTCGCTTCGATTCTTGGCATTTCGATTCCAAAATTACGCCTAAATCACAGCATATACCCATTGTAAGCGTCGCTAGTGAGTCACATATAACCAGGAATCTCTCTTTACCCTTTCCCCGGAAGTCTCTCTACCATGAATAACTGATCTCGAGTTAGTACATGTCACCGTGGTACATGTATAAATGCCGACTCGTCTTACCCACTGATAAATCTTCTCGCAACCGACGATTGTGATCGCTGCTATCGTTGCACTTTCAGTGTTACTTCTTTTGCTGGGCCCAAGTTCACCCAATAAACCGTGCAAGCTCTTTGGCTTCTGTATACTTCACCGTCACAACCACGTAACCATACACACGCCGGCAAAAATTTGTCTGTCCAATAAAGATTCCCTCGCTCTCTCTACTGACTGAATGAATGCATAGTACAGTCATCTAGACATGCGCGCACAACCACTAAACATGAAGCAATGGCAGCACCTTGCGGGTACCCTTCGATGCACAAAACGGGAATTTTTCAATGTAGAAGTTTTACGTGTTCACAAATTTTATTTTGCTACCACAGATGAACGCCGTTTGACTCTCTGTGTCATTGAATATATATTGTATTTAAAGAAAGACATACCTAGCTTCCGATCCGAAGTAATAAGTAGAATATCAATACTAGGGTTGTTAATGAGTGCAACACCTTTCCAAGGATACGAAGAAGAGGAAGAACATCTTTGCTCGCAGCAGTGATTTTTCTTTTCTGAGAGGTCCCTGAAAGTACATATCTGGCATCTTCCAAACTGTCCAAGTACGAGGAGATAAGCGTCACGACGGACACCGGAAGCAGCGATGCCTACGTCCGAGAAACCGAAGTGCAGCTCCGGTGCCACCCGCGGTGGAGCGCATATTCGCAATGGATCAGCGAAACGTAGACCGACAGCTGGTGAGTGTATTGTTCGCACAGGAAGCAGCAGCAGCAAAAGCAGCAGAAAGACAGCGTGCCGAAATCCCACGAGGCCAGTCTGCCAGACAGCTGAAGGGCCAACTCCTCAGCCGCCGAGGAATGTCCCTATGCGGGAACTGACAAGACCCACGAGCCGGCTCCAAGGGTCCCAAGGTGCTTCTGCGCTGCCAAGGGTGCCAGTGGACGCAGAAAGCCAGGCATCCTTGTGCACCTTGAAGTCCAGCGCCCAACAGAGCAATACCTCGTTAGTAACGTCCGGTGCGGGGAGCCCTTCCTGTGCAGCGCTGCTCCCGGGCTTCGTCGCAATAGACAGCTGGGACGCGGTTCAAGCCAATACATACGTCGTCCTGGGCCACGGGCTGTACCAGCGCCGGGTTCTGACGCGTGGAATGGTATCCGTGACAATGGTACTTTTCCACTACCTTGCGTACAGACTCATCGGCAGACAGGTCGATGACTGGTGCATGGCCCCGGACAACTTGAAATTTCTGTCGGCAGCCGCCTGGAAAAACCTTTCCGTACCCATCGAGGCTGACGGGAGCTACAGCCGATGCACGATGTACAACCCGCCTGTGCCGGTAAGTGGCTGTGTTTTTGTAATTAACGTTGCGTTTGAATTTCAACTAAAATAGGCTATTGCGATATCCGTGCAATTGTTGGTTGTTTGTTAACATAGCTGTGTTCACTGCTCAGGAGCTTTCGTTTTGTGCCTTGGGCTTCCCTGCCGATTTTAAAAACACAGCTTGGGAAGGCAGTGCATAGTACCTAACCTTTGCACTTAAATCTATATTAGCGTATTTTTAATGTCAAATCACAAATAAGGTTACTTGTATTCCAATGCGCTTTTTGGAATAGACGTTACGTGAGTCTCAACTGTCGAGGATAAACGTGGAACGATCGGTCTCGAGAACGATTTTTTTAGGCGACCTCTGAAAATCTTCTTTCATATGTATTTACGCTAGAGCGTTAGAGAGCCCATGTCGCAGAAAATGCGGTGTCGGTGACGGCGCCGGCGTTGTTTTCCCGGAGCGAGAATTCCCGGTTGTGGCAAAGAATAAGAAAACTCCAGGCCAGGCGCCTTCAGGTTTGCTTCAGGTTTGCTCACCAGAATATTACTCACCCAGACTCACTCAGACTCACGGCTCGATGCGAGTCTGAGTGAGTCTCAGTGAGTCGGCACATGAGTGAGTTTGCCGACCTACGCTTGCCCGACATATCAAGCCTGTATAGCAGGGGCGTAGCCAGAAATTTTTTTCGGGGGGGGGGGGGGTTCAACCATACTTTATGTATGTTCGTGCGTGCGTTTGTATGTGTGCGTGTTATATACGCAAGCAAAACTGAAAAATTTCGGGGGGGGGGGTTGAACCCCCCCAAACCCCCCCCCCCCCCTTGGCTACGCCCCTGCTGTATAGGGTCTTTTTGCGAGGGAGTTTCGAGCACCGGCGTAGCTCTTTGGTACAACACTAGACTGCCACGCATAGGTCTCGGGATCGAATCCCGCTCGATCCTGTATATTTTTTCCTCTTCTCGCGCTATATTGGTCACGGACACCGGCGGCACCTAAGAACCACGCCAGTGCTCTAAACGGCTTTGAAAAAGACTGAGGAATCACGTAACAACTGCCAGAAGCGTGGAATCGCACCAAGCTTTGAACCATGGAAATCGCGTAACGAGTGACTGTTTTAAAGATGGCCATCCCTTACGGAGGGCTCAGCCATAATTCGTCATCGTAATCATAATTAGCCAGAGTATCAAGAGAGCGTGCCACACCGCTGACGCGTATTGCCTTAGAGATACGCAGTGAGTATACAGAGGTGAAGTAATTCTACCGCCTTAGACTCTTAAAGACGAAGGTGAACCGCCCTCCTACTTATTTTTCGCCCTTTTTATGCAGGAAGAAGACAACAGGACCGCAGTTCCTTGCCATGAGTGGAGCTACGACATCGCAAACAAGGCAGACAGCATCGTGAGCCGTTTCGACCTAGTTTGCGACCGAGATTATCTCTACGACCTGTCCTCGGTCGTGCCTATTATGGCATCCGCTCTCGTAGCGCCACTACTCGGCTTGGTATCAGACCGCGCGGGCAGGAAGCCGGTGATGATAGCATGCGCGTTCGCCCAGCTCATCGCCACCATCGGGTGCAGCTTCTCGCAGACGTATTCGTTCTTCGTGTCCACCCGGGCCGTGCTCTTCGTGGCGACCGACGTTACCTTCCTCAACACATTTATCTTGATCCACGAGGTCACTGGAAACGCGCGTCGCGCTACGTTCACTATCCTCGACACTGCAGTACCGGCCATCATAGTCCCTCCACTGATGCACGCGCTGTCTCTTCTCGAACCGCGCTGGATGCTGGCCCAGGCACTCCCCTTCCTTGGAGGCGTCATGCTAGCGGCTTGGTGCTGTCTGCAGGAGGAGTCGCCCGCCTGGTTCATCGCCACACGACACATCGCTAGAGCGGAGAAAGCGGTACTGCTGGCAGCCAAAGTAAACGGCGTGGACGTAGCAAAGGCCCGGACGACATTTACGGTCATCAAGGAACAATTGTACAAGCTGGACGATGATTCCCCCAATGCGGCTCCAATGGAGCGCGTATTGGAGGCTGTTAAGACGCGACGTCGCGCAATATCCGCCCTTCTGGCCAGGTTCGCTTTGGACGCCACCTTCATCGGCGTCACCATTAGCGATGTGACCACAGGGATTTTCTGGGAGGTGGCACATGTCATCGCGTTCGCGGTCTACGTGGCCTCCATCTGCGTTTGCATACGGCGATGCGGTGTCAGGGAGACTCTTTCCAGTCTACTGGCCATCCTGAATGCCTTCTGCGCTCTGAAAACGCTGACGATCATCGCCGGTCAACTACGTGGGCGCTGTTTGTGCACGCAGGTTTGAAAGTGGCCGTATCCGGCGCAACGGTCGTCACGTATTGCTACACGGCAGAGACCTTTCCAACGGCTGTACGGAACGTCGGCATCAGCCTAGCGCACCTCGCCGGTGGCGTAGGCAACGTCGTAGCCATTGCCATAATAATCCTAACCGAACCGCACGCCAATTATGTGTTTTACGCTCTGTCAGCTTTCATGGTCCTTCTTGTGTCGCGGCGATACAATGGCTTCCCGAAGTCTACATTGAAAGGCCGCCACGGCCTGCATCACCTAGCTCGATGAGCGTCCAAGAACGAAAAGCGGCACTCATAGCATCGGTGAACTCTGGGATTCCGAGCAACAGGCACAGGGAAAGCAGAACGAGAAATCCGGTTGCGTAGTGAATGTCAACTACACATTACACCAGTACGAAAATTGCGCCCCCCAAATGTATTTAGAATCAACCGACTGCATGTAATGTGTGAATGTTTTGCGATATGGTCATTACATTGGCATTACCTGCAAGCAACGCCTGTGGTACAGCGTAACAATAGTCCTTATGGAGCGAAATCCCGTACAGTCCAGAAAATTGCGGAACCAATGGCTTTCATTGACATAAGTTTGCTTGTGCTGACTCTTCGCAATTAAGGCTTGCGGTTTCGTTTCCTCATTAGAATTGATTAAAAATTGGGGGACCCTTAAGCTTCGCCTTTAAGAGTTGAACGCAATAGCGAAATCCGGCCCCTAGTGCGCACTTCAACTACTAAGTGCTAGAGCACTGCACGGGCCGTAATTCTCGGCCCGGGCCCGGTTCAAACTCGTTCAAATTTACCCGCCCGAATCCGGCCCGGTGACTCAAAGTGAGACCCGGGCCCGGCCCGAACCCGAGAAAAAATTTCGCCTACCCGGCCCGGCCCGGCCCGACCACAGATCAGGCCCGACTGAGGCCCGACCCATTAATCTAGGTGGTTTTGCCCGAACATGGAATTGACAGCAAGGTGTTTTAAGTGGCAAATATCTGCGCTTTGTTGGCGCATATTTCGCTAACAAATATACTTTAACGTACGGTAATTTCTTGTAAAAAGGGGCTCACGGTTCAAACAGTTGAGCGGGCATACGGATTCAATGAATGTTTGTTCGGCAGTGGTATACTGTACCCATTTTTTCTGCAAGTACACTGGGGATCATGAAGGGCGTTTTTTAGCAGACATTGTAGCAAGGAAAGTGATTTGCAGCACGAGGTCAGAGAGAGATAAACATTTTAATGAAGCTGGAGATGTTTGCCTGGCTGTTCGCCTGACATGCTACTCCAGGTGCTGGGTGACGATTATGATATATACAGTGATAACCACATAACACATACAGTCACACAAGTTTACAAAGTTTCGTTCAGACTCGTGGCCCGCAAGAAATTCAACAGCGCTTTCGTGGCACGTAGCGCACAGGTGCTGCTTTGCCATGGGCCCAGAACATGTCGCAACTCTAAGCACGATCTCCGTTGAAGATGCAAGGCTGCCTTCAGAGACTGTCTCTCTGAAGGCAGCCTTCAGGGGAGCGCAATAACAACAAAGAATGGATTGATGGATGGATAAACTTTATTATGGTCCATCGGAACGCGCTGTAGCACGTTGCGGGCAGCTCCGTCATCGGAACAGAAAGACCAAGTCTCTCTGCTGCGTCACGGGCCCATTGGATTACCCATATAGCTGTTCTTCTAGCGCGGAGCTGGTAACAGCCTCCCATTTGGAAGGCGTGATGACTTCGCCGCCGCGTAACACGGAGCACCGCCAGAGTTGTGTTCTAGATTGGCTTGACAGAGCACTCTAAAGCCTATTGAAATTTATAGCTTGCTCTAACCAGAAAGCCAATCGTGCAACCTTCTCGATATGTAGCACCTGTCTTCACCATTGTAACACCTTGCCACAGCAAGAGAAACAGAGGGGAAAAAAAAACTAAAATTTGTGACCGTTGTTGTAAATACACTAATCTAGGTAAATATATCAACCGCGTGCCCCACGTGCATGCGTATAAGCAGCCGAAAAGAAAACAAAAGTATTTGTCATAGCATTATTTTCATATACCACACCATTGCTAGTATATACAGTCTATAGGTTTCTTATGGCATAGTTTATAGTTAACCTCTTAACATGTTATTGTGCGAAAAATCAAAGTATCAATAGATGCCTGCTTTAAGCGCGCCATGTGCTGTTGCATCACATATCCTGCAGCGCTAAAGCTTCTTGCACTGCTCGCGCTGGCCGCACGGGCACACCACATCTGCCTTGGTCGGCAGTCGTTGTTCTTAACTTCCACCACTGGAGCAAATCTAGGATGTCTTTGTGGACCTCTTCAGAATGACCATAGCTGTCCAGCTCATCCCTTAATTTCTCTCCTTCTCGAACGTCGTGCCACTCTTCAATGTCATCTATAAAACTCCTCTTTGAGGGCTTCGCCTTGCAGTTTTCAGCAGTGTACGTTATGCACGGTTTGCACCGTGCTCGTTTTTTCCATATTATAATGGTTTATGTCTTCCCAGCGATGTTGTACCGGTAGAAGGTGGTCATTGGACTACGCAGTTACGAGTGGCAAGAGGTGGACGAAGCGATTTCGATATATTTTCGCGGTTCGCTCGAGTTTGGTAATAAAGGCGCCACTAAGCTTCTCGAAGCTTACTCATTGGATGCATATGGTTCGAGGTAAGGGGACATTACCCGGCACGGAAACTGTCATTGTCCTTTTTCAAGCCAGATATTTCCTCAAGCGAATATACTTCACCCCACGCCTTGTTTAATGGCCATATTCCTGCACATTCAAACGCTGTTGCGGCAGTATCATGTAGCTTAGGACTTCAAACACGCGGCTCGCGGACCTCTCGCTAGCGGCCCTCCGCCCGCGCATGACTGTCTTCATCCCATTTTTTTTTCTTTATAAGTATGTTCTTGAGATACACAGGCATGACAGATCGAAAGCATATTTTTCGTGAGGCACCCCCTGCGGTCACAGTGTGCTGATACATCACCGTAAAACAAAAGCTATATTTCAGGATCGACGTCGAGATTTTAGTCATTATGGGTGATACGAAATGACTGGTTCCCCAGACGTGAAAGAGAGACGTCCGTTTAATGGCAATACTTAAGGCGCACTGCTGCGCCGGCCACGTGCATGCGCCCTCCATGCCCCTCGGTTTCCTCTTCGATAGAGCCTGGCGCGCTCCAATTAAGTTGCTCCGTTCCACACTTTTTTGCAACAATGAGTATCGATATGTTGTTGGGATCCTGCCGCCAAATCCCCTTCAGAAATGATCCCGTATATGAGATATGGGAAAGGTCTGCTGTGAAATGACGGTAGTTTTAAAACCTGTTCCCTCCTCCCGCGCTCACTTCGTCATTGCCCTCGCCCTTGCGGGAGTAAATTTTCGTGAATGTGGCCCGTTAGCTGAGGTGAGCTTGAGACCCCTGATATGGCGCAACAAGATGAAAGCTCAGATGTTAAAAATGTGGTCACACAAAGCAGGCTGTGCATGTCCATCTCGCGCCACATGACCACTGGGAGCCGTCACAGAGTCACAGAAAAAGAATGTGCCTTTATAGGGATTCTATGTATCAAGACTCCGTGCAGTCCTTTCGTTTTAGAGGGTGGCTCTAACTTTCAACAACGTTTCCCCGCTTTGGAGCTCTGTGATCGCTCTTGCGATGACATCTCAAAGGTATAATTTTATTATATTACATTTATTACTGCGATTACAGAGTAATATTTGGGATATAAAATAATAACGAAAGCAAATAGAGCCCGGAATGGCGAGATGTAACATATAAGCGTCTGGTTTGTTTACTTTTGGCTCGCCCGTTTCAGATAAATCAAGCAGCTCATATACAAGAAGCAGAAGAAGTTCAGTACTTATCCCTCATAAAACTTCTCCAAATAGCTTACCCCACATAAAGAAAAGCGCTTTTTCGAGATAAAATGTGGGACATATATGTATGCACAGCGTATGCGGAGCAAGGCACATTAAAGAGAAAAATGATTTTTCTATTATCAGTAAATTACTCTTTTACCATTCTAAAAGCACCACGCTCGCCGCGACAAGACTCTCGGTAAGAGAGAACTCGCAGGAAAATGCAGGTAACGACGCCAACTTGAAATTTACGCCGCAAACACCGTGACGTCATACATTCTGGCGGCATCTACTGGGCCCTACGTAGTTTATAGTGGGTAAAAATGAAATACATTGACCTCTGAGGGGGTCATAGACTTAACATACCAAGTTTCTGGAAATTTCGTTGAGCCAATGTCTCCAAAATACGACGAATACAGTTTGAAATCCGCGACGTCACGTGCGGAGATTTCAGCACGAAATTTCAATATGGAACTTTGACCTTAATTTTCTACTTTAATAATAAACTCATTGATAGTGGAATTAATGACGTTCGGGTTCTCAGAGTACACTTTATCGGTCTCAACCGATTCAGTGTTTCACTTTAATGACCATTTAAGAACGGAGCAAAGTTCAAGCCCGGCCCGAACCGAGCCCGCCACCTCAAGCCCGGGCCCGGCCCTAAGCCCGGAGCTTCAGGCCCGAGCCCGGCCCGGGCCCGCCGTGAAAACTACTTTACCCGGCCCGGCCCGGCCCACGGGCCGGGCCGGGCCCGGGTTTTCGGGTAGGCCCGAGCCCGTGCAGTGCTCTACTAAGTGCATACTTATTAATGTGTATTGTTACACACACACGCACACAGACACACACACGCGCGCGTGCGCGAATGGTACAGGTTTTTGATGTAAAGCAAGAGTCGCATGGCCTCCAAGATACACGCCGCGCACTTGCCATCTCGGAGGCCATGAAGAGTCTCACAATGTCTCACAGATGGCAGCACAATATCTAGCGTTTGCTGTTTGCTTGATCAACGCCTCCTCTGGAAAACCGGCGTTGGTTTGATATGTTTTGCGCTAGATGGACATAGTTGTCCATTTTTAGAGCTGTTTGAAAGTTCGTGTGTGTTTTTAGCGGCGATGACTGCACTATCCCGGCCTTTTTCGACGTAGTTTGGTGGCCTCCAAAATAAGCCTACAAATCGCCGAATGGGCTCGTTTTCGTCGTGACACCTGTCGAACAAAATGCGTTAAAGAGACTCCTTCCACTACATGGCATTTATGTAGTGTTTTTTTTTTCGAAGCAGCTGCAAGTAACATCGTGGCTTTGTGGTAGGACACCCCCTTATGAAAATGGGAGACGAGTTCAAAAAGAACGTCTAATGACTTTTGACATAAATGTCATTTGACGCTCTAATGTGTCCCTTTAGAATTTTGTAATGTACTTGAAATGTCATTCAAAAACATATTGGCCACCGTCATTCTGATGCATACTAACATGTGATAGCCTAGTGAGCATTGGCCACCGTCATTCTGATGCGTACTAACATGTGATAGTCTAGTGAGCACGAAACGACCTCTGACATCAACACTTATTTGATTCTCTAATATATTCCTTCAGAACTTTTTTAATGTACTTATAGTGTCATTCAAAAACATATTGGCCACCGTCATTCTGATGTGTCCTTATGAGTGGCTTTCTTGTGGGTATGAAATATCCTGTTTGAAGTGACCCTCGGCCAAGCTTGTGCTTCGTGGCCAATGACATTGATAACATTCCTGAAACAGAACTATCACAGTGCATCACAACATTTATGTTTTGTCCGGATGATAGTACGGATATAACATAAATGTTGTCATGCACTGTAATAGTTCTGTTTCAGGAATGTTATCAATGTCATTGGCCACGAAGCACAAGCTTAGCCGAGGGTCAGTGCAAACAGGATATTTGATACTCACAAGAAAGTCGCTCATAAGGACACATCAGAACCATGTGTTTGCTGGTTGATACACACGCAGCCATGCTGCATCATACAAAAGTGCATGCATGCACCTTCTACACACTTGTACTGCACAAAGACATTTCTCAACAAAAGAAAATGAATAAAAATATTTATTGACTGGGAAACAAGCAGAGGTTAAATGAAAGAAAATATGGTGTACACCTGCCATATCTTCCTTTCATTTAATCTCCCTACTTAACATTGACGATAGATTGCTTTTGATGCGCAGAGTCCTTGTAGGGAATCCATGTATGTGTATCCATGCATGTGTATCCTGCACAAAAGATTGCAGTAAAAATATAAGAGTTGCAAGGAAAACTTTATCCTACACATCATGCACCTCATAACGCTTAGACGTGCTGCCAAGGCCCGGTGCAGGTAGCTGACATAAAACACTTTTGTGAAGTTAGAGTTAGTCAAAATTGCATCTGATATCGCATTTCCAATCGAAACTTTCAGCAAATACTGTTAGAAAACAGGAAAACAACACAGAAGGTCAAGTCCAGCATCGAGTATACATTAATGGAGTTACGTCTAGGGTCTTGTTTCTTTGATATTGGAATTCCCTCAAAAAAGGTGCAATAGGTTCATGAGCAGGCGCAGCATGTCCAAGCTTTTTGTAAAGATTGAAACAAATGCCTACCATAAAATATAAACTAGACCAGGCTCACAGGTAGAACGCTCCCATCTTCTTCTGCAAACTGTCGTCTGCTTCAGTTCCACGAACAGGTGAGATCACCGGGTACATATGTAAAGGATACCAGAAAACATTCATGAGTTGGCGCACCACACAGACCGTACAGCTCACACACAATACATACAATGTATTCAGGCAAATCTATGTTTATGTACCAGCAAGGGCCTTGAATGATGGACTCAAATTGCGCTATAAGAACAGGTATAACCGGAGCAACGGCTCATGGCAGACAACTGTAATGGTGCCATTGCAAGCCGAACTTTCAGAAACTTATGTACTTAGTAAACACTATGTGGTTGGAGAACGCAGATTGCCATATAGGTAATTTAAATGACGAAAATCACATCAGCTCTGCCACACAATATAAAATGCATAAATTGATAAAATAAGAGTATGTGTGACCCATGTGCACACTCCATAATGCCCAGCTTTACATATTGTATATTATGATGAATTTGAGCCATTCAGGAAAGTAATTATAGTCGTGTTAAAGCCAATCAATGCCTGGAATATCGATTTGAATTTGTAGTGCTGTAAGCCATTAAAAAAACCGTTAACGACTTTTGCCAGCCTTCTGTAAACTTCTGCACACATAGTTACATATGAAAATTTAGATTTGTTTCTCCTAATATTTACTTCATAAAATTAATGTAGCACTCTCACAATGAATGCTATATCTTAGTCGCACAACCTGCAAATAAGAGCGCTTTTTCAGTTTCATGCTGCCTTAAGGAAAGCTCACAAAAGAAACATGAACTTTAGATAAGCACATCATTGAGGTGTGCTTTTGCCACCCCAGCACAGTGGATAAAAAGCTCTTGGAACAGTGCTGCTTAACCATTAAAACAACTTCTTTTAATATAAAGCAGTATGCTTCAGGAAACAATATAACGACGGGACAAATATTTCACATCATTTTTCTCAAACACAAATATTGCAACAAAAGGCACCTTGCCAAACGCAACTAACTGGCATATTTGTCTAGAATTGATAATTATAAACATCTTGTGCTACTTCAAGTTAATGTACACATGGTGTAAGCACCAGAATATAACGTAATTCACTGACTTATATTATCTTCAAGTGGGTTCACCCAACGCAAGTTCGTTTCTCGTAGCAACGACCTTGCACAGTCAGATTAAAATCCTAACCATAGTGCAACTAACTTCTAACAAAAACAAGCGCGGTGCGGTAGTCGCGGAGAAAGCCACAAACACACGCCACTGCAGAGCACCGCGCGCGCATGTGCAGCCGCGGCGTGTTTTTATATCTTCCTGCCCGCGTACTACATACCGATTATTACTGAGTTTCCTGAAGAGTTACTTCATTTGTACTTGCATCATGAGAAGGCTAGGCGATGAACGTTATGTTTAAAGCAGTTCTATTTCCGAAGTGATAAGCCATCGTACAAGTAGCTTCAGGCGATGATCTCGTGCAGTATACAGCTGTAGTCGATTTCAATAACTTTCGACGACGCTAAGAAGTTTATTTACAGAATCACAACTGGGCTACAAAAAATCTTGCAAATTATTCTTCCTTCGGTTTACGATCGCTTCTGAGCGGCGGAATGCCAAGAACGGGCCACTTTCTCTCTCTCCTCGGTCGCGGCCCCGTCCCCTCTCCGGGAAGGAGCCATGCTCTCAGTCCTCCCCTCCTACCTCACCTCCCCCCTCCGGTCCCCTGCGCCCAAAAGGGCAACGCGAGTGTTGCCCTCCCTGCGACACATACATCGCGCAGGCGTCCCACAGGTCACCCAGCTCCCCGGTAAAGACGCGGCAGCGGGCGGGCCGAGCGACAGGCATTCTTGGAATAAAAAAACAGCCAAGGAAGAAGAGCGCCATGACAAGAAACGCTTGCGTTACAGCAGCGAGCGGAGTATCGCGCAAAAGAAACGCGCCTTCATCCACCCGTTGCAGTTGTAGATAGTGAACGCACATGGTGAATGCTTCATACAACCGTATAAAGTGCACAGAAAGCATTGAGCATAGCGTAAAACATACCTGTCTATCATCCTTCCTCTGGCCATCATCCCCGCAGAGTGAACACACCGCCCAGACGATCACACTCGGTTCCTGCGTAAAAGACGTCATGTAATGAAGTAACCTAGCTGTGTAATTCAGAAATATTCTAGCACTTACCAAGATCAGGCATCCACTGTGCACTCTTCAGCTTTACAGTCCACAATGTACCGTACACTCGGCGACAGTCTTGTCAAAAGGCTGCTGTACGTCCGCACTCGTCGTCAGTCACGAGACTAGGACCTAGATCGTCTTGGAAGGTACACTTGATATTGAATCACGTAACCAACGTGCATAATCGATAAACGTGGTAACGAAGCATTGTAGAACACAGCATCGCACATACACACACCGCGGGCACGGCGCACCCATCAAACAACTAAAGCGCCCCCAAGTACTATACTCGCGGACAACTTTTCTTGGCAATGAAGGGAAGGCTACGGGGGCGCAGTGCATCGAGTCAGTGGCGCCGTTCAACCCGTGACGCCAGCCGTGCGCAACGCTGCTGCTTCGCATCCCATCAGCGTTCCCTTCGGGGAGATGGTCCAATTTTTTTGCATGATTCGAGCTTGTTTTCTTAGTTATATGAGTACATAAGCCACTAAATTGAAGCTTAATAGGGCTTACAACTTTGTACTGTTTCCTGTGTGACAGCCGCCTGGTTTTTTAACACGACAGTGTTTCATGCCGGGGTCCACCAAGACTTCAGTGACGTATTTCCGTCACGGAAATGACGTCGAAAAAATGTACACGATCAGATGGCAAAGAAAAAAAAATTCCGTCAACGGGCATCGAACCCACGACTGCTCGGTCCGCGAGAACAGATGCCGGGCACGCTATCCACTGCGCCACGGTCACATACTCTAGAGCCTTTACAAACGCGCCTTTTATATCTACCACTCTCCCGGTAGGCGGGGTGGTGTTGCCCTCTGGGAGTGGCAAAGTAAAGTAATTCACTATTAGTGGCCTCCGCGATTAGTACCTACAGCGCGTTACACGTTCGTCCCATTCGGCGGGTTTTCAATAGAAGTGCAATTTTATCAATGCCTTAACACACCGCGAGGTGTCGACCTTAACGCAAGCGTCGTAAAAGCGTCGGCCTCGCTCATAGCATCACGCTAACCAAACCGAAAATAGCTCTGCGACGCGCACCTGCCTCACCTGGCTGTAACACCGCGTTCCCCCACGCTCTCGCCCCGAGAAAAATTGCGGCCGGGCTACGACGCGCTTTGCGTTTCCCTCTAGTGCGGCCGTGGCGTTCAATCACATTTTAACATGCCGCGGGATGGCGACCAAGTTCTGCGTCAATATGCGACGCTCTTCTGGCTATCACAACTCGTTCTCTGATTACGCTTTCACCGTTAACTACTACAGCTAGCACAAGGGTTTGTTTATTCATTTAGCATGGACGTTGGTCGTCGGGATGGAGATGTACCACCAATCATCAAAGTGGGTACATCCACCTTAAATGGTGCTATAGCTGCCAGACATCAATATACATTATGCAAACTCTCTTATATCAATGTACAGTAAACATTCAGTTACTTCTGTAAGGGCGCGCTTTACTTTCGTGTTATTCCGATTCCTATGAGCGAGGGATCAACCATGTTTTAAGTGCGAATGCACTTTATAAGCGACCCTGAATCCGCCGTCCCATAGCAACGGCGCGAGGAAAGGAGAGGAGCGTCTGTAGCAACGGCGCAGCGACGTCACACCCCACGTGACTGCGCGCGCTCCGCCTCCTCACCGCGGTTTGCGCGGGCGCGCGCCGGCTCCGCACCGCTCTTCTAGGTGGCATTAGGTGCAGTGCTTCGCCGCTCCTTCTCTCGCCGTTCGCTCTCTCTCCTCCCTGCGCCCCACTCTCCCGTCCGCTGGCTGGGCGCCTCTCAAGAAGAAATGTGTGCTCGAGACGCCGCTGTGAAACGCCAACGGCGACCACAAGGCTGTGATTATGGCCGTCAGGTACAATGACAACACAAACAGGTGCTGATGAATGTGTAAATAAATGGTTACGGTACAAATCCTCGTCTCGTCATTAATTTACGCCATTAAAATTACTGCGCCGTGTACTCTCGGCGCAAGAAATGCATTCGCATTTCCTCACGATTCCTTTCGGGGAGGTGGGGGCATTTTTTTTTATTATTTGTTTGTTCGGCCGCCACGTGGCTGAAAGGTACACATGTGCTTTGAAGTGTAACATACTTGCGGAGTTTTGTGATACCATTTGGCTTTAAGTGTATCTAATCCGCCGTGTGAACGATCTAGCTATGGTCAAAAAGACCGTAAAGTGTTCAGGGTGCGGAATGGGATGGAAAATAGAGGTTTGTACGGATGAGAAGACAGAGGGAGCTGACGCCAAGTGTAAGCAATGCGAGTTAGAGGCGAACATGGAAATAATGATGGCTGCTCAGAATGAGCTCATGGTAAGAATCGCCGAGCTGGAGAATGCGTTGGCGACAGAGCGGGAAAAAAAACGATGGATATGGGGGAAAGGCTTAAGTCAGCCGAGGAGGGGTTGGCAAATGTAGTCATGGTGAACAAGGAAGCAAGCGGCAGCGGGAACAGCGGGCCATCGACCCCCACAATGGTAGACGCGGAGGGGGGAACAGGTTTGGAAAAGACAGGTACAAGGGTCACAGGACCCAGCTTCCGCGAAATAGTTTTCGGAAGGGGAGGGGACAAAACAGCAGCAGTGGCACGCGCTAGTAACCGAGGCAGTGGCCAGGTGAGGGACAGTCCAGCAGAAAAGTCGGAACACGTGATAATCGCCGGGGACTCGAATTTAGTTAGATGCGCAGAAGCAGTCAAGGAAAGCGTGAGAGGCGACAAACGAGTTTTAATAGGGAAGTTCCCGGGACATAGGCTGAGATCAGTGATGAGACAAGCTAGCGCAAAACTCGTAACTAAGGCTAATGGACGTAACCTCGTGATAATCGCGGGAGGTCTAAACGACGTCTTGAATGAAGAATCAGCGGAACTAGCGACCACATTGGCGAAAGGGGTCGATGACATGGGCGCCATTTCCCCTCAGGTGCATATAGTGGTATGCACAATACCGGAAGTACCAGTGAGGAATATCAACTTGCAAAGAGCGGTTGTCGACGCAAACAAAGAGATATAGCGAATTAGTCGAGAGAAGGGCTTCGAGGTAGTGGATATAAACAGGGAGGTGCACAGGTGGGGCGGTTTCCAAAGAGACAGAATTCCCTTCGATAAGAGGCTTGGTCATGAGGTGGGCTGGCGACTGGCAGGACGCGCAGTAGCTTTTTTGGGGGGCACGCGGGCCCTTCGGTGCCCAGGGTAGCTTGTAATGAGGAAAACAACCAGGGGGACTCTTTGACAGGCAGTATAGCGAAAAACCAGAGAAAAGGTAAAATACGGGAGAAGGCGCGTGTTGCAATTAGTTACATTAGCATGCAGGGTGGCAGAAAAAAGGCAAAATGGTTAGAGATTGAGGGACAGTTAAACAAGGAACAGATAGGTGTTTATGCGGTTACAGAAACACACCTTAGAGACTTGGAAGAGCCACCACATATTGAAAATTATGTTTGGGAAGGATGTAACAGGATCACATCAGAAAGGAGAGGTGGGGGGGTTGGAATGCTAATTCATAGCAGAACAAAATGGGATAGAGTGAAACAAACGTGTTCAGAGCACATATGAGTTTCGGGCACAGTAGGTGGAAAGCAAACGTGGCTAGGTGTAGCTTACTTGTGCACGGGGAATTACTGCAGAGAAAAAAATCTGGAGATAGTGAAATGCATAAGCACCGATATTAAAGGATTTGGTCATGATGCCGAAATAATCCTTCTAGGGGACATGAACGCTCACATTCATGACCTTGACGGATATTCAGACACCAATGGCAAGTTATTGCTAGATCTCTGCGAGCAACATAGTCTTGAGATAGTTAACGTGGGGCCTAAGTGTGAGGGACAGATCACGTGGGAAGTCGGAAACAGGCAATCGAGCATTGATTATTGTCTTATGGCAGAAGGAATATATCACAAACTTAGAGATATTAGAATAGACGAGGAAGGCATTAACAGCTTGGGTAGTGATCATAAACGCATAATATTACAAATGGGGCATAAAACTGAAAATAAGAACATAGAATCAAAGTTTAACGGCTTGTATCTAAATGACAAACAAATAACAAATATAGCCGCAAGAGTCGAGGAAAAAGTAGACGAACTACCAGGCAAAGACTGGAAGTATAGCGAGCTGCTACATATAATCACGAAAGAAATGGAAAAAGAGATGAAAACTATTTGTTGGAAAGGAAAGAGAAAGCCAAAAAGTTGGTGGAACAAAAAAATCCGGGAAGCGATCGAGAAGCGACGTGAGGCATCACGGGAGCACAGACAGGAAAAAAAGAAGAAGCGGCCACAGGACGAAGTCAACCAAATATGAGTGAGTGAATAAACTTTATTAAAAGTCCGGACGAGGCGGGGGGAAGAGGGGATTAACCCCTGTCCCGTCCCACTCTCCGTCGATGATGGCGCCTAGGATATTTTGGAGCCACCTAAAAGCTCTGGGTAGGAAGTCTGTCACAATGCAACAACATATGGTAGATGAAGGAGGAAATCAATTGGAAGGGTATGAAGCGCTAGGTTACACCCGAAATATAACAGCCGATTCGTTTAAAAAGGTCGCCCAGGGGATTCCCCCGGTGAGTAAAAGTACGCAAAGGAGTGCAACCGATGAAGATGTAGTACAAGAGAATTTCAGTTGGAAGAAAGCTGGAGGAAAAATTCCTAAGCGCACTACTCCGGGCTTAGATGGGGTTCCCATCAGCCTCATTAACGAACTTGGACATAACACTAAAGAAGCACTGCTGAAAGCCGTAGAAAAGTGCTTACAGGAGAGGGAAATACCAGACAGTTGGCGAAAAAGTTGGATCAACTTAATCTATAAAGGCAGGGGAGAAAAGGATAACATTCGCTTGTATAGACCGCTAACCATTACATCGGTGCTATACAGGTTGGCAATGCAGGCAGTAAAATTAAAAATAGAAGCATGGGTAGAACAAAATGATATTTTGAGAGAACTTCAGAATAGATTTCGAATCGACAGGCGGTTAGACGATAATCTATTTGTTCTTACCCAGTGTATAGAAATATCGAAAATAGAAAACAGGCGCTTATACGTAGCTTATCTAGATATCACCGGGGCGTATGACAATGTTAATCAGGAAATTTTGTGGGATATATTGAAAGAAGTGGGCATAGGTGACGACTGTATACAGCTTTGAGGGAAATATACCGAGAAAATACAGTTCGTATAGAATGGGAAGGAATGAGTAGCAAGGACAGCGTTGAAATTAGCAAGGGGCCGAGACAGGGATGTCCTTTGTCCCCGCTGTTATTCATGCTGTACATGGTGAGGATGAAAAAAGCGCTAGAAGGTAGCAACATTGGATTTAATTTCTCACATAAACAGGTCGGCACGATGGTTGAGCAAAGGCTTCCAGGTCTATTTTATGCTGATGATATTTTCTTATTTGCGGACAGTCAAGATGATATATATATACAGCAACTGGCAGATATAAGCGGAAGGGAATGTGAGGCTCTAGGACTAGGATTTAGTGCAACAAAATGTGGATTCATGGTATTCAATGATCACGAAGACCATGCGGTCTTAATACAGGGCCAAAAAATACCGAGGGTAAGCGAGAACAAGTACCTCGGAGTATGGGTAAATGGGGGGGATAGATATATGGAGGTACAAGAGAAAGCATCGGTAGCAAAGGGAAAGAGGAAGGCTGCAATTATGAAGCACGGAGCTTTATGGGGATAGAATAGGTACGAGGTGCTTCGAGGGCTGTGGAAGGGTGTGGTGGTCCCGGGGCTTACATTTGGGAACTCAGTGGTGTGCATGAAGTCAGAGGTAGAATCAGGAATGGATGTAAATCAAAGGACGGTGGGCCGCCTCGCGTTGGGCGCTCACGGGAAGACGACAAATGAGGCTGTAAAGGGTGATACGGGATGGACAGGCTTTGAAGTGAGGGAAGCTCAGAGCAAAATGAGATTCGAAGAGAGGCTGAGGAAAATGAAGAAGAGTAGATGGGCAGAGAAGGTTTTCAGGTATTTGTATAGAAAAAGCGTTGACACGCAGTGGAGAAAAAGAACTAGGAGGCTCACCAGTAAATATACGGCTAGCAGTGCGGGCGATATGGCAATAAGGAGCATTAAGCGGAAGGTCAGAGAGGCGGAGAGGACTTATTGGATGACAGCGATGGAAAAGAAGCCGGCTCTGAGTAACTACCGAAAGGGAAAAAAACGAAATAAGGAGGGAAAGGTTTTATGATAATTCAAGGGGAAGCGCTTTACTGTTTGAAGCAAGGTCGGGCTGCCTTAGAACGCGTAGTTATAAAGCGAGATTCAGTAATGATGAAGAACAATGTACATGCTGCGGGGGAACTAAGGAAACGATGGAACATGTACTGATTGAATGTGGCGATATTCACCCAGGTATACGTGTTGGCACGAGTCTACAGGAAGCCTTGGGTTTTAGGGACAACAATGGAAAGCTGAACACGTCCGCGATATAAATAGTAAGAGACGGTTAGAGTATTGGTGGCAGAACAGTAGAGATAAAGTACAAAAATAAATAATGGGGAAAAATAAGGTCATTCTGCCTTAAGAGGCAGAGAGATGGACCGTGAATTTATATTTTTTTGGTATAATTACATAGATTTAATCAATGGAGATAAGGTATTAGGCCAACATGAAACAAGGAGGAGGAGGAATAAACTTTATTATCAACCAGCAATTTAAGTTCCTTGGCCTAAGCCTCCCACGTGGGGACGTCGAGGTCTTGCCTCTTCGCCGCCTCGCAGGCTTGCTGGATGGCCCATAGCTGATCGTCGAGGTGGGAGCTGCGCAGGGCCTTTTATTTTTTTTTCGAGCCTGGTGGTAGACATGGCACCGCCCCGTTATAAAAGAGGCGCTCATAGCATCCATCCATCCATCCGAAAGCGTCGAGCATTATCTGTACGCGCCGTGTCAACACCTGAATTATTTTAAATGCGAATGCATTTCTTAGCCGGGGGTTGTCGTGCGTCCCTGGTCGGCGTGCGCACAGATCTCTCAGCGCGCGCTCCTCCTCGCCCCTAGCAACAGCTGCGCCGCGCTTAGCAACCGGAGCAGGTGGTGAGCGGTAGAGGGTAAGGGAGAGGAGCTCGCGGGCGCGTGATGGCGCTCGCATCGTGGAGCAGCGGTGGGTAAGGGAGAGGAGGAGTGTACCCGGTGAGGGCGCTCGCATCGCGAAGCTCGCTCGGCGGAGAGAGGAGGCACTCGCATTCTTTCCCCCTCCGCCCCGAACTCGTTTCCTTCGCTCGCCGCGCTTTCGGCGCGCAACTTTCTTGCGCGAGCAATTCAAGCCGCTCGTTGGCCGGAAACCAGCAGGCAGAACTCTGCTACGTTTGTCTCGTGCGCGACGATCTTTTTCGGCGCGACGGACCGTAGCGTACCCGTTCGCGTAGAGCGGGAACCGAGGCGGCTTTCAACCGCCCGGTGGTATGGAATGGCCACATCTCCGTGCGCACTGACTTCGTCTGCTGTGCAAAAGAGTGACCCCCTTGCCTGGGTAAGGTACCGATCCTCTCGTTGGCGTGGGGTCGCGAGAGTTGTCGCGTCTGTTCGGCGCTGAGTGGGCGCGGCACCCTTGTCCGGGGAGGACCGTTCGCTCAAAACAAAAAGATCCCGCTCTGTAACCCGGGGCGGGAACCCTGCCAGGGCGGACGTATTTGGATGATGAGGGGTTGATGAGTGTTATAAACTCTGGGACATGGTGCTTTCGAGTGCCAAGCTCCCCTTCCTTTCTGACAGCGGTAGAGCTCGGGCGCTCCTCCTGTCCGCGCTCGGACCTATATATATCATGCAGGGAGCGCGCGCTTTGGTGTCTTGATAGCGATGGAAGTCGGTGAAGTCGAATCTCTCGCGGCAACGATACCACTAGGACCAAGTGTAACACAATGCAACTCGAGCATTACGACTCTACGTGCACACTCTCCTCTCTCTTCATTAATAAATCGCACACTCACCGGGTGCACCCAAATGCATTCGCATTTCCTCACGATCCCCTTCGGGGAGGTGTGGCTTTTTTTCTTACACCCTGCTCAATACTAAACAGCTAAGCACCGGTGAGGTGGAACCGTTTGCGCATACCTGAACGTCAAATCTGAGGGCTCCGTAGCCGCTGCGCATGCGCGAGGTGAAAGAGGGAAATGAAGAAGGACGGGGAGGACATCTTTGTTTATCGGATGTGATGTTGCGTTGCTTTTTAGCTTTTTTTTTTATGCAAAGCAGCTTATACTCTCGAACTCAAGGCCGTGGTAGCCGTGGTGTGGACGTAACTTTTTTTTATTTTGGTTTTATTTAGTAATGTCAAAATGGCGGCATGGCGGTTACAGCAGAGACGCGAACAACACGCGAAGAACAGATACTACTAAGAGTCGGAATCCTGCGCAGTTGTGACGATTCATGCGATGTATTACACATTTGTGCAGGCCAAATATTAATGAAACAACTGCAAACAACGACCACTGAGGTCGCACAGGCCAGATGCGCAGCTTATTTCTGAGGCCTCTAAAAATTGACGACGCACTGGGTTGGGCTCGTTGGTTCTGGGGAGTGGATTTGGTTCTGCATGACGACGATGTGGATGAGCTGTGTTTGTCCCGTCTCATCTCTGTCCGCGTTCGCAAAGCGCATCCACGTCGTCGTTTGTAAATTCAAAAATTGCATGGTTTGATACGGTCATTGTTCGTACACTGTCTACAGCGCAACAGGGTAGCGCCTCTCCTGTCTTTTTGCAATCGCTGTCACGTGTTCATTGTTGAAAATCAAGACAGAACAGTGGGCGAAGCGGCGGCGTCTAGCCTGGCCGAGATCCAGTGTAGTCTGCGTGGCTCGGGCGACATGCTTTTCGAGAGGGTTTTGTGTCACCTACATTGAAGGTTTGCTTTCTTCCGTTAGATGGACTGGACGATGAGTTGCGACCGCACTTCTTGAGCGCGGCACGCCGAAGTCATGGGCAGGTCGGCGCAAACGGCCTTTCTAAGGTAAGCAAGCTACTTCATTCTTTTGTTTCGCTGTATTCTTGGAATATGCATCGGTAAGAAAGCAGCCGCGTTGTCGTGAATGTGTGCCTGCCCAAGTGTTTCCCTAATTTTACCACGTAAGAATTTCTTACCGAAATAGTGTCATTTTGGGACTATCTTAATAGACGAATGTGTAATCTTTTTTTTAAGCTGAAGCAGTAATGGTGAGCTTAAATTATCCGACGAACATTAATCTAGCTACAGGAGGCACTCTTCACTCCTTGTTCAGCTGCCTAATTTCGGTGCCACTGAGTCGTAAATGAATATATCAAGCATTTCTAGAGATGCTTTGATTTAACTGGGGAAACAAAGGAGCGGATGCAAGCAATTTTTCGTATTTGGAAAGTGTCTAGCATTACGTCTAGAATTCACAGTAAACACTTTCAAAATTACATATAAAGTGTCAACCAATAGATAGCTTACACATGTCGTCATGGATGGAGCTTCTGAATGTACTGGCACTCCACAATATCGGCTTTGGTGACACACAAGTGGCGTCAATGTGAAAACGACGTGGCAGGAATGCCTATGTGTGTGTGTAACAACAGAATCTGCATGTGATATTTTGATAACATTAATGTTACATCGCAAACGTCGCGTCCCCACATGCTGATGCTCCAGCACAGCCGTTTCAGTGACGTAAATGCAAGCCACCTATAAGGGCAGCCTATTAAACCCACTCACTAATTGATTCTGGTGTCGCCATGGGCTAATGCATTGTGCCTCTCTTGAGGCTGCGCTCACAGTAGTTCGAATCGTACGTTTATTAAGGTGAAAGCCTTAAGTGCCCCCTTGGGATGCTTGCTATGAAACTGCAGCATGCAGCGGAAAAAGTCGCATGACCTTGGTGAGTTTAATAGAACAAAAAATAAGAAAAGGGGCAGGGTTCAAGCCACAATCGAACCCGGGTATTCTGTGTGGCAGTCAAGCATTCTACCACAGAGCCAAGTCAGTGCTTAAATGTGCTATAGAAGAAGATCCCATAGGAGGTATTCATAAAGCTCGGCTGTCAGGTGGTGCGAGTGCCTACATTTGGCCAACATAGCCGTGGTCATTTAGCAATCCGGCGTGCGACAGTTTGATGTCTCGTGAAAAGATGAGGAAAAAAACCAAAATAACATGTGCGGCCAAGCACTTACCTGGTTGTAGTCATACGATAACGAGCGCACACCACCAACGTTACTAGATTAGCTTCACTTCGAAAACTGCAATAATAATATCTGGGGTTTAACGTCCCAAAACCACCATATGATTATGAGAGACGCCGTTGTGGAGGACTCCTGAAATTTCGACCACCTGGGGTTCTTTAACGTGCACCTAAATCTAAGTACACGGGCCTCAAACATTTTCGCCTCCACTGAAAATACAGCCGCCGCGGCCGGGATTCGATCCCGCGACCTTCGGGTCAGCAGTCGAGTGCCATGACCACCGTGGCGGGGCCTTTGAAAAATGCAAGGCGGAGAGCGAAGCGTGTCACCTTTCTATCTCCCGGCGCATGGTGGCGTTCGCCTCTCGGTCAGCCCAACTTTCCAGCTCGTCGCAACGCGTTGCGTAGGCCGTTGGTGGTGGTGCTGTAGTGTTGTGCTTTGATTGTGATATTTCAGTTGTCTGACGCTTTAAGTGGTGGTGTGTTGTGACCAACAGAGATACCGCGTTGCTTCATGACCAGCTGCAAAACGGTTGATTTTAAAGGGTCCTGCCAAGAAGCAGCATTTTTTCCCGGGCGCCTGGCGATGGTACATGCTCTTGAGTGCGGCAGCGTACTATTCCATTTCTTGACAACCAGGTCACGAGCTTGTCCTTGTGTCGTGACCTCTCACGGATGACGCTGTTCCCTGCTCTCGAACTGTACTTCATACTTGTCCAAACCTGCGCGGAAACTCAACCTACTGTACGGAAGGGGCCTCCCGTCAAGTTGCAAAAACAAGGTGATCATGACCACACATGCCAGCCTGCGCGATGAGGAACACAAGTCCCCTGTTCATAGCGCTATCCTGTCGCTATGGCTTTGCCCTAACTTGTGGATATGGCAGACGCAGACCAGGAAATTCAAGACTGGTCTGTTATAGTTGTTGACGCTAGTGACGACGTGTACCAACTGAAAGCGCTGCGCAATGCTGTCCCTTAAATTGAGAAGGCTGTTGTAGTCTCTAGCTCCGTTAATTATTCGGTGCATGCCAATGGGCGAGTTGGGCCGTCGGCAGTGCATGCTATGTATGAAAATATTGACGTGCAGTCAGTTAAATAGCAAGAGTGCTTACTTGGGTACGAGGAGAAATTAAATTTCTGCGAAGGCTGTCCTACCAAGTTACGTCCTTCTGTATCGATAAGCGTGGTGACTGTACTCATGACGGCAATAGATGAAGAAAAACGTGCACCTTAAATTTTCAGGATGCTTACAGGTGCTTCATACCCTTGAAAACACTTGATTTTGAAAGGTATGTTGTCAAGGCCATTGAAATTCTTGGAATGTTTTCTTTGTCCTTGAAAATTCTTGAAATTCCGAATCAGTTTACTCTAAAGCTTACAAAGCAACCCGATTTCTGTGGTAGATTAGCATCCATCCGTCAAACTTTACAATTCGGAAGCAGTATGCCAGCGCGAGTGCGCATCCACTCTCTTTTGCAGGACTTGCAAGGAAAAAAGAAGCTGTGTTAATGAAGCAAAAGGCACGTACTGAGCCTTCTGTGCTGGCTCCCTTCCAGTTTTGCACTGCTTTCCTCACACCTTGTCCTATCGTTCGTTCGACTCCCCGTCTGTTGGTCTAGCTGCCTTGTCTTGCTTTGTCTCTCTCGCTGTTTAACTCTGTTTCCTGCTTTTATGCTGCTATTTTATTCTCCTTCAAGTGAGTGGCGCAATAAATTATTGCTCTCTAATGAATTGAAGCCCTGATAGTACTAGGAAATTCTCAGTAAATGTTCTGAACATTTGTTTTGTGTTGTGAATTGCATAAGATGCGATAAGGACTAGACATTCCGACCATATAATGAAAACATATCTATATTAAAAGCGCGACAAACTACTATTCAGCCAATGTTATTTTTTAACATTTGTTTTGTGTTGTGAATTGCATAAGATGTGATAAAGACTAGACATTCCTACCGTATAATGAGAACATATCTATATTAAAAGCGCGACAAACTACTATTCAGTAATTGTTATTGTATTTTTTAGTTTTTTAGTCCTTGAAGAAACTGTGACAGCGCCTTGAATATCATAGAATTCCCTCCCTTGAAGCCTGCACGAACCCTGGCTTAAACACCACGTGCCTTGAGCGTAAGACGCTAAGCAAGCGTTGGGTGAGTGGAAACGCAAGCTGTCTTCTGTTTCATTCGTCCGCACTCAAGAGCACGCAGTGAATTCGCGAATCGAATACGGAATCTCGTAGCATACGCAACCACGGAAAACGACATCGCTGACTCATTTATTTTATGAGGCATACAATCAAATAAGTGAACTTCGAAAAAGACACACTAATAATAAACTATATTGGTTATTTTTGCATTCAGCAGATTTATTGTTTCTAGCACGCATTCCTCATACCCTCATTTAAACCTTCACTTTATCACGGCTATGTGGTTGATGTGCATTTGTTTGCCGTCTCTCAGACCAATATTTCTGCTGCTCAGAAAATACAAAGTGACATGTTGTAAAACAAATGCGCTGGAAGTGCATTCGGAGTGGGCGGCAACAGAGAGAAAGAAGTGAGTGCGGTTGTCTGGCCGACAGGGATGGCAGCGCCACTCTGCTAGAGGAGATGGAAAGGGGATACATATTCATGCGCGGCCTGGGGCGGAGCTTGCAAACTGAAGCTAATCTAGTAACATTAACTATCGCAGCTGCGGCGCTGGTGCTCTTTGCAGATGATGTTATGTGAATACCTCCTATACAGTTGTCACACCCAAGTAGTCGTGTTAACAGATGCAACCTTGCATGGCATCGAGGGAGGCGAAAATGTTTGAGGCCCGTGTACTTAGATTTAGGTTCACGTTAAAGAACCCCAGGTGGTTGAAATTTCCGGAGCCCTCCACTATGGCGTCTCTCATAATCATATCATGGTTTTGGGACGTTAAACCCTAGATATTATTATTAACCTTGCATGGCAGAAGCACAGAATTTCACCTGGCATCAGGCCGATTTCGGCACAAATCCGAGGAAATGACGGCCCTTCGGAGCCACAGAGCAATGCAGTCGCGCGATACGAGTTACAGGTGAGTCGCCCCAGTCTCGCTACTTCCAGCGCAAAGGGAAAAAAAAGAAAAAAAATTACACCATCTCCCGCTAAAGGGGACCATGAGGCGATGCGAAGCCGGAGCACTTGCACGATCGCGTTCCGTTGGCGTTCGTTGGGCATGCTACCGACCTCGCGTCGTGGAACGCGAAGAGGGACGCTACGCGCGTCGTATCTTCCATCTAGCCTGGCCATTAATTCTCACAGGGCGAGCGGGGAACGCGGTCGACAGGCGGGCGAGAGGGGGGCAGCGTAGGAGAGGAGAGAGAAGGGGAGGGGACGCGCATGCGCTCGAGCTTATCGCGGCGTTGCGCAGGAGAGAATTTCGGCATGTCTAGCCCGCGTTTCAGAGAAAGAGTGGAAAGGGGGAGGGGAGAGGGGAAGCGGAGAGGAAAAAGAGGGAAAGTGGAGAGGGGAGGGGATAGTGGAGAGGGAAAGTGGAGAGGGGAAGGGGGCTGGAAAGTGGAGAGGGGAAGGGGAGAGGGAAAGTGGACAGGGAAAGTGGAGAGGGTGAGTGTAGAGGAGGTGTGTGGAGAGGGTATGCGCATGCGCAGTAAGGGTGGTCACGCCGCACACCACCGGATTGAGCTCGGCCTTAAGATACTTCGCATCTAAAAAAAGCAGTCATGCGGTTAGCTGAAATGTGCGCCGGCGGAAAAGAAGACGTGCTTCACTGCAACATAGCGGTGACATGCAGGCAGCATGTCACATGCTTAACGTCAGCACGTCATGATTTACCCATTCTTTCAAGAAAATAAAGAAATTAATGAAGGACTGTCTGACGGAACTTGCGATGTATGCGAACCTCTGACAATTTGCGCACTTGCACTGCGGGAGTAGTTCTTGCCTGCTACGCCTACTTCGAAAACTTCAATGATCATGTTTTCCAGCTAAAACACATTGCAAATTGAAGTCGACAGTTTGGCGGAAACCTGCCTGGCCGTGGAAAGACATGGACGTAGGAAACACAGCGCCGACCAAAAGCAAAAATATATTTTTACATTGCAAATTCCACCACACTGCCCATTTTATTAACTTCTTTATTTCCTTGCTAAGGTAGCTGCTATGCTGGCTTAATGGCCACTTAATTTTTCAGACTTCAGTGCCGAGAAGGACGGAATAGGAGAGGGAGGAAAGGCAGGGATGTTCACCATTCTAGAAAAAACGGGTATGCTATGCTACACTGGGGAAATGGATTGGGGAGTTTGAAAGTAGAGGCAGAAAGAAAAAGAGACAAAGAGGGAGAAAAGGTGCACTTAAGTGCAAGGCTAGTTCTTGAAAGGTGTTAAGGGCCGGTCAATCTTACGAGTTGAAGGTTAAGTATAAGGTGAGTTCTTGAATACGGGGGTGAGAGTCAGACCCTGAGACACCTGTTTGATTCATTTCAGGGCCCTGCAAGACTGATGACTGCAAACCTAAGTGGATAGAGCAACAGCAGCTGGTTTTGCCAAGAGGATAGATGGAGCCACTACCTGACCAGTGCGTGCTACCTCAAGGGACTCCCAAGGTGCCACACCTCGTGCACATGGGCACAACTTCTGCAAAGGTATGATAGCCATTTCCTTGCTTCGTGGATTCCTTTAAGATTCTCCCATTTTCACCAAACTTGACATCAATGTTTTGCATTCAGGAAATATAGCAGATACAGTAGAATCTTGGTTATACAAATCTCAAGGCAGACCAAAAGTATTTGTATCACCCGCAATAATCTTGGTTATATAAATCTCAAGGGGGAGCGAAAGTGTTTGTATCACCTGCAATTTCGTGTCGCCAAAGAACTAGCAAAATTCATTTTGAAACCATAAAAAATTCCAGGCAGTTTGCACTAAGTCGTGCAAAGCTTGGCACAGTGAAGCACGGACCCGTTGCCGCTTGTACTCCCTGTCGGCCGACACGTCTAGCTTATAGATGCATGGCTTGCTCCTCAGGAGTATGCACTCGGGAGTATGGCTTTCTCTCTTTCTCATTCTTTCCGTGCTACGCTTTACTCTCTTCCCTCCTAACCATCACATCTCTCCTACTCACGCTCACTTCCCTTTCCCACCTCCTTGCCCTTTCCCACCCACAGTCGCCGTTTCCGCCGAGTCCAGTCGGCAACTGTATAGTGTAGGAAGTACAGATTCGGACTCGACGGGAACTGCCGAAAAGTCCGAATAATCAGGAGCATTAGCAGAAAGCATTCAGCAGAAAAAAACACCTTTATTGGCCCAGCGGCCGGAAAAAACGTGTCCATGCGCGTCTGTACTAGTGATGCAGAACTATCGATGGTACTATCCATACTATCGATAGCTGAGTCACTATCGAACTATCTATGGTAAAAAATTAGAGCTGTGTGAATAGCAAAATTTTGGGTGCGAAGTGAATTCGAATATTGAAGTGTGAGTGCGAATCGAATCGAAAATTTTTCGAATATTTCTAGAATGTTTCTCGTATACTTCGAAGCGAAATTGCAGAAAAAAAAAGTTGGAGAGGATTCCTAAGCATATTCTTATGTGATTGCAACATGAAAGTGTTTCTTTTTGATAGGTTGATGAAGCACTGGCGGGGTGGTGTTTCATAGTTGTCTTATCAAGAATGAGGCAATGTAGAGGCCGAATTCTATTTATGTACGCGATTTGGTGCAACCTAAGTGTTGCTGACAACACTACACGTGATAAGCAAAGATGCCAGTTCCTCAGCCTCTCCTCCTCTTTCAACTTCTGTGGAAGCCCAACTGATGTGGCGGACAAGTTTGTGCTCCCTTCAAGTCCGGAGTTCCAAATCTGCCTCGTAGACGTCAATATATAAGAACATCTGAAATTTAAGATGCTAAAAAGCTTCGGCGTCCGATTTTTCGGACTTCCTGCCGAAATTTCAGGTCCAAAACAGCGTTAATTGAGCCCCCACCTCTGTCGCATCTTTCATATCTATGTTGGAACCACCGTTTTCTTGAGTTAATATATTTTGACCGTAGCGGAGCGTGAAAGGCAGCTTTTCCGCAAAACGGGGGTGATATGAGGCGAAGCATATTGAAACTCTAGGGACCACTTCCAATTGGACGTTGGCTGAGTTCGACCACAACGGAGCATCTGCCACAGTACGAGAATGTGATGAGGTGAAGCACATTGAAAATCTACGGACCACTTCCAATTGGGTGTTAACTGTCTTTTGGCTAAGTTTGACCGTAACGGAGCTTGAAAGGCAGCTTTGCCGTAATACAAAAATGTAATGAGGTGAAGCATATTAAAAATCTGAAGGGGTCACTTTCAAAGAGACGACTGTATTTGTCTTTGGGAAGTTCGAATAGTAAAATTCGAGTGCGAATCGAATAGCAAACACTATTTAAAAATATTCAAAATTTCGAATATTCGCACACCCCTATAAAAAATACTATCGATAGTAGATTCGATGGTGCTATTGATAGCATTAAATCAACAGCGCGAACCCATTGCAGAATAAACTTGGTTCCCCGTGTGCATGGTACATAGTGGAGCTGGAAGAGCTGGCTGAAGGGCAAGTTGACATGCGTGTGTTTTTTACCAGAATGCTTTGCTGACACATGATCATAAAGTCAAACTGCCTAGCCGTAGTGGAAAGGAAGCAGTTACATGTGGTGGAACTTCGTGGCTTTTAATATATATTTCATTTTATGATTTCAAAATCACAGAAATATCAAGAAGTAAGTTTGTTAATTGTAAGGTGTAACTGGTAGCTTTTGAATATGGATTTCTTGACGGACATATTCTGCCATTTTCACTCCAGAAATAATTTATTTCTCTCGCCAAAAATTGCTGATAAATTAAGCGAAGCTCATAGTACGCTATTGCAAATATTTTAGCACCACTATTGATAGTATTGTCACCTATTTGTGACGGTGAATGCTGCAGCAAGACTGGGAAATGCGAGCTCTTATTTGGGCGAACTTGCGCCCACAAAATCAAAACTCAAAATACAAGCGATACATGCTGAGCAGTGATAGCGGTCAGGACAGTCATCGGCCGTCGAGTAATCTGATCATCGGTGGACTGTGTAGTATTTTATACATCAGTCATCAGACCTTCCAGCGTTACCGCTGGTGCTCATGTAAGCTCTTGAATAAACTTGACTATTTGTGTCCGGCGCGTAATCTTAACATTGATCTGAAACAATCATGAAGCTTCTCAAACATTACGGCGCAGCCTGCATCAAACGTTGCTAACGGTCTTTGAGGTTGAAACCCGAATACAGTAAAAGCTCGTTAATTCGGATTTCTAGGGACCGGAAAAAATGTCTGAATTAACCGAATGTCCGAATTATCGAATGGTCGAAATAAACACAATAAATGCAAGTTTTTTCAACATACCTTTACTTTACAAAGTAATCGCGGATGCGTGTCTGTTTTCGAGCAGAAATTCGCACGGACACAATTTTTCTGAGCCCTTCGAGGTGCTCAGCAGCTCGCATGCTGTCTGCAGTGCCAAAACAAAATTCTTCAAGGACGACGAGGGCCTCCGCGACTTCCTTCACAGTGCGAGGAGGCCTGTGTGGCTCATGGTGTGGCTGCTCCTCTTCAGGCTCTTCGTTCTCGGATTTGTTGCCATGCATCACTTCCTTGACGATTTGCTCATCAGTCAGACAGCCGGCAGTGGCAACGCCATCATCAATGCCTATATAATCCTCTAGTGTCACTGCATCAGGCATAACACTTCCGAAATCCTGCCCATCGTCGGCACCGTCGTCCGGCGACACTTCGGCATCGCTGGAGTCGGGTACAACAAAGCCATTGTGCCTGAAACAGTTGGCAATGGCGTGCGCAGGCGTGTTCTGCCACACATACGCAAGAATGCTAACTGCGCTCAGGAGACTCAGGTCGTATTGTTTGCTGACGTCATGGCACAGGAGCAACTTCTTGTCGGCAGAGCCCATTTTTCAGGGCACGCAAAATTTCTACTTTGGTAGTGAAGTCCTTCGCCTCGTACTTGGGCCGCTTCGCCGGCGTTGCCATCGGCGAAGAGTGCGTTCACACGAAAAGTCAGCACAAAAGCACCAGCAACAATCAAGCTAAAGGAGCCGTACTGAATCGTTCCTCGATAAAATGACGTTCAACGATGCAACACACCAACGGGAACAAAGCAATAAAATGGCACCGCCAACAACACACGCGAAGAAAAGGCGTTCAACCAGTCTCAAGTCAAGCCAAGTCGACAATTGATGTCCATGGCGATGCTGCGTTTGAGCTTCACTGTTCTTTTTTCATTTTCGAGCCTCGCCAGCGGCCCGAAAGTCGGCAAATTATCCGATTTGCGGTCAAATCTGTCCAAAATAACGAGCGCCCAGTCTCATAGAGTGATGCGTATATTTACAGGGACCAGATGTGTCCGAATTAACCAATTTTCCGAATTAACGAGAGTCGTATTAACGAGCTTTTACTTACATCAAAACAAAGCAATAAACATGCGTGGCAGTAGTATCGCTAGTAATATTAACGATGGTACTACCGATTGCACTATCGATAGTTTGTCAATATTAGTACTATCGATAGTTTGTTTACACTATCGATAGTTCTGCATCACTAGTCTGTACACATGCACGCTTACATGTGACAATTTATAATCAATTTACCAATAGTTCTGCATCACTAGTCTGTACAGATGCATGCTTACACGTGACCAAGTCTGCCTCTATTTCAGCCAATGTTTGGCCACCCCTGTGGGTGGGTTGGCAATAGGACTGCAACGGCCTCTGCTAAATCATCATTTGATGGCTGTGGTGTGGGAGGCGCATCTATCACGGCATTCACTCTTCACATGCGCTGGTTCGAGTAGCTGACGGATGATCTCATCGCCCAACTAGGCAAAAACTCCCAAGCAACTTCGGATCGAGGTCGGCCGCCTTCTACCTGGCGAATACTCGCTGCTTTTTTTCGCCATCGTCGGATCTTGTAGTTGCTGCATTTATTTAGTTCTGACAGTGCACATGGAATGGGCGGTGTCAGGGCAATTTCAGCAGATCAGGCCTCGCACGCCAAGCAACAAACAAGGGAGTGAGACACAAAGCTTGGGACGCAGATCAGGTCTAGTCACAGAAACATCTGACAACACAAACCCTCAAACGCCAAAAGGGTACTACGTTGGGCTAGTTGATGTTGCAGCGCTTGTGTTGTCGTACTCTCTGTGTGAGTTAGGATCCGCGTCGTACTCGTACGCGCTGTCATTCACCTCAAACGCCACACCGAGCTGGTTCTGATATTGGCTTAGCTTGGCCTGCTGTTTGGCCGTGGTAGTCATGCAATGGATACTTGACTGGATAAAGCCAAAAGGCAACTGTTAAGTGTAGCCAACAAAGCCTTCGAGATCAGTAATTTCTGCGTGGATTTTGACACTGGCACGATCTTCAGCAATAGCTAGTGCAACGCTTGACTGCTGGCAAACTAACAAAAATATTGTAAACATTGCTGACAGCTTGTCATGGCGTTCAACATTGCACTCGATCAGCCAGCTGGAGTCCGAAAAATAAAACGGCGCACTGTGGGGTGTCCGAATTTTCGGTCGTGGGTTCACATCACTTCAGTGGGATGAGTGGCAGTGCCGCGAAGGTGTTTGAATAAACACGCATGTCCGAATGGCAACTCTACTACAGAAGGCTGCTCTATTATCGTGCCTGGATAGCCAAACGGTTAGGATGCTCGCTTTCGGATCGAGGGTATGCAGGTTCGAGTCCCGTGTCGTGAAGAATTTTTTTTCCTCGAAAGTTTTTCTCTTTCTTTATATCTTTCGTTTCGTCTCTGTTTGTTTCTCTCTTTCATTCTGTGGCAGATACCCGTTCATGATAATAGTTTTCGGGCACGGTCACACACTTTACGCTGAGCTAGAGCAGCTTCGCTGTTAATACAGTAGAACCTCGATACGTTCCCGCTTAGTACGATTTCTCGGCTCCTACGCTCGCAATTGCGAAAATTAAAGATAACCCAATACAGCTCTGTGTAATACATTCTGGTAAATATGCTTAATAAGACAGACGCTCATACGGCGCAAAGTTTCGTCTGCTGACATGGCAGTAGCGTTTCTTTACATTATTTCCGGTCAGCACCGGAACTAGCTGGCTGACCTCTGGCTGCCAGCGAAATGCCAGGAGTTCGAAAGTCGAAGATTTCCTCCATGTTTTTTGAGAAATAAATGTTTTTTGCCCTTGCACCCTAATATGGGCTTGTCAGCCTCAATTTTTACTGGATTCGGATCGTGCGTTTATTTTCCGCATTTTTTTCCCAGCAACATATCAACGTGGTTCTACTGTATATGCACAACACATTTATTTCCATAGAAAGAACTCGTGCACGTCTTTTTGGGACATACGTGAACGGACCCCTAAGTTACGGTGCAGCTGGCTGCCGACAATGCGTGCCTGAAAGCTGTGCTTGAGGTCAATTCAAAACTAAGAGCTAAGGTATGCTTCACCATAGCCATAAGCGAACGACAGAAACGCCGAAACACTTCGTGCCTTTTTATGACTTTCTTGCCTTAAATATACTGCTGCATTAGCCTTGTACCTTCATGGCTGCATATTCACTATCGATCTTGTTGATAGAAACTGCAATTTCATGCGCAGCTGTTTCGGCAAATGGTAGTTCTGTTTTCAATTTGTGTGCACTGGCCATACACATGCATTCAGAACTGCATCATTGCTATTTATGATCATGTCTACCACAGTTTTGTCCGCAGCGGTTACAGCAAGCAGCATCACTTTGACTCAATGAGTTTTCGATGCACATTTACCTTCAGTTTTGTCGTCATCGTGCATGATGGCGTTAAAAGCGAGCACGGTTTTGGCAAACGATGACACAGTTTTGACTGTGTGCGCTGGCCGCGTGTGTACTTCTAGACCGCGCTGCAGTCAGCTGTTGCTCGACAGTTTCGGTACCCAAGTTCGTATCGCACGTCGCAGTGCAGAAAAGTGTTTGGAACATCCGAATTTCGGCCCACTGAGCACGATGACATTCGGCGGGGAATTTTACGAATTTGTATCGGACCGAAATTCGTATCACCGAGATTTTATTGTGTACAGTTTTTCGGGCATGGTTGAAAATTCTGAAGCTTTCGCAGCACTGTCACAAGCCCCATAGAGTCAGTGCATAACACCTGTGTCACACATGTGCTTAGAAGGCCTTTCATGGCTGCTACACGGGCAGTCTCAAAGGCCGTGAGTCAATATGTCAATATTCTATCGAGCCAATGGAACACCTTATAAGTAGGGCTCCGTGTTTTCGGATAAGTCTGAAAAAAAAAAAACCCGATAAACACTCGCCGGTAAAGTTCTTGACAATTTTGGACTTGTCTGATAAACTTCAATTTTAGTGGCCGATATGTCCGTGTTCCGATCTTTATCAAAGGGGCATTCTGAGCTGTTGATACATCAGCCGAATTGGCCAAGATAAACTTCGCCTCACGTCAACACTACCTCGCAGACCGTGCCCACCAAACATTTAACAAAGGGCTTGTCGTACACTGAGCAAGAGACATCAATGTTTCAAGGGCCCCCAGGAGTGCGAGACATCGAATGCACGCTAAAAATTGTAAATGCGACCAAAGCAGTTGCCTACTTTTGCTGGGTGTGCATTCGCGATTGCGTTTTTCTTTATTAAGTGCTAAAAAACAAACACGACATGTTCCGGTGCGAGTGCATGTTTATTTGAGGAAGACTGTAATCTTTGCCTGGTGGGTGAGCCTCAACTGCTGCAAAACGAACTCTTAAAAGTGCGCGATCTTCAAAATGTTGGCGTTAGATGAGGAAGACCGTGATCTTTGCCTGGTGGGTGAGGCTCAACTGCTGCAAAACGAACTCTCCAAAGTGCGTGAACTCCAAGCATTGGCGTTAGATGCTGATTCTTCACGTTGGTTCACGCATCTTGTTTCATCGTTCTTTGCTCTTGTCCTCGTTTCCGTTTCCTTAAGGGGGAACTGGCAATGGGAATGGTAAATGTGGTGGAAATGTTAAATTTTTCCATTCATTATTTTTTTTTGCAATCCTGAGACCATCATCATGGTGAAATATTAGAACAAAATAGGCAGTAGAGGTTAAGAAAAAAAGCGCTTTGTTCGTGTGCTGTCATCAAAAACAATGAGAAAATTGGGCATTCGAAAACGTAAATATTGTCACGTTATTACGAACGGTACAGAACCTCTGTCTGTCGGGGCACCAGAACGTCGAGCTGAACCGACACAGGAAAAACACGCTTCTTCGTCTTCTCCACTTCCTTCTCCTCTCGTCAGTTTTACAGTGGCACATACACACAGTAGAATAGCGCAATGCCATCCCATGCTCGTGGCATTACTCCCCTTCCAAAAAAAAAAAAACATCGTCCCGATGCTTAATGGTGAATGAAACAGAAAATAATCGCACACGCACACACGCACAAATGATGCAGCAGTGTCGAGGTGTTCGAACGATCATCCAAGTAGACTTGAATAGTCAACGGGGGTAGTACGGCTTCATCCTCGATACATGCACAACGTCTGCTTGCTTTAAACGACGAGATCGGCGAGCCGTGCTTTCAAGCAGGACTTCGTAGTTGACGTCGCTGAGGCGACGTAGAACTCGATAAGGACCGAAGTAGCGGTGGAGTAATTTTTCCGAGCGGCCCCTTTGGCGAATAGGAATCCAGAGCCACACTTGATCACCGGGCTGGTAAATAACCTCGCGATGACGAGAATTGTACCTGTGCGAGTCGATGTGTTGCTGGTTTTGGATTCGCTCGAGTGCAAGCTTGCGAGCTGCGCCTGCGAGCCGGATAAAGTCGTTCGCATCGGTGGTAATGTAACAGCTGTCGGGTAACAGCATGGCATCCAGCATCGTAATTGCTTCTCGGCCGTGAAGCAACCGGAAAGGGGTGAACCCCGTAGTCTCTTGAACCGCAGTGTTATAAGCGAACGTAATGTATGGTAGAACGTCGTCCCAGTTTTTGTGGTCTTGGTGAACGTACATAGAGAGCATGTCAGCGAGGGTCCTGTTTAATCTCTCCGTAAGACCATTGGTTTGTGGATGGTATGCGGTAGCTTTGCGATGAGCGGTTCCGCTAAGCCTCATGACGTCTTGCATCATTTGCGCTGTAAAAGCTGTTCCACGGTCAGTGATGACAACTGCTGGCGCTCCATGGCGGAGGACGATGTTGTTCACGAAGAAGTACGCAATCTCATTGGCAGTGCCTCGTTGTAGGGCTTTTGTTTCGCAGTACTTCGTCAAATAGTCAGTAGCGACTACGATCCAGCGGTTGCCGTCATGAGACTTCGGGAAGGGCCCGAGCAAGTCCATGCCGATTTGTTGAAACGGCTCTGCTGGCGGTGCAACAGGCTTCAGGAAACCAGCTGGGCGCATAGGTGGGGCTTTACGACGCTGGCAATCATTGCACGTTTTTACGTAATGCTTGACATCCTGAGTGAGCTTTGGCCAGTAGTAGCGCTGACGAATCCGAGCAAGGGTACGCGCGAATCCCATGTGGCCGGACGAAGGCTCATCGTGGCAGGCAGATAAAATATCGGCACGCAGCACCGATGGAACGACGAGCAGGTGTTCAGTCGCATAAGGTTTGAAGTTCTTTTTGTAGAGGATGTTATTACGGAGACAGAATGATTCTGAACGCGCGAATGCCCGCGGAGGTCTCGAGCTACGGCCTTCAAGGTATTTAATAAGTTGTTCAAGCTCTGAATCGTTCCGTTGTTGTTGGGCCAAGTCAGATTCACTGACAGCACAAAGAAAACGGCCTTCGGTATCATCATCGCTTGATGTCGTTGCAAGTGGAGCGCGCGAAAGGCAATCGGCATCAGCGTGTCTCCGGCCAGACTTGTAGACGATTGTTACGTCAAATTCTTGAAGGCGCAAGCTCCATCTCGCGAGACGCCCTGAAGGGTCCTTGAGATTGGCCAGCCAACAGAGGGCATGATGGTCTGTGACGACTCTGAACGGACGGCCATATAGATACGGTCGGAACTTTGATATCGCCCAGATAACAGCAAGGCATTCCTTCTCCGTGGTCGAGTAGTTAGCTTCCGCAGATGACAGAATGCGACTAGCATAGGCGATGGGACGCTCGACGCCATCTTGCCACTGGATGAGCACTGCACCAAGACCGATGTTGCTTGCGTCAGTGTGCAGTTCAGTGGCGGCATCTTCGTCAAAGTGTCCTAGTACGGGCTCGGTCTGGAGGCGCTGCTGAAGCTCGGAAAAAGCGTCTCTTTGCTCGGGACCCCAGACAAAAGGAATATGCTCTTTCGTTAAGCGGGTGAGGGGTTCGGCGATGTTCGCGAAATTCTGCACAAAGCGCCTGTAGTATGCGCAGAGGCCTAAAAATCGGCGCACATCACGTTTGTTGGAAGGTGGGGGAAATGCAGCAACAGCCATTGTCTTGTCTGGGTCTGGCCGAATGCCATCGTGACTGACAAGGTGTCCAAGGAACTTTAGTTCGTCGTAGCCGAAATGGCATTTCTCCGGTTTTAGTGATAGGCCTGCTTTGCGAATTGCGACGAAGACGGACTGAAGTCGTTGTAAATGTTGATCGAATGTTTGCGAAAAAACAACGACGTCGTCTAATAGACAAGGCACGATTCCCACTTGAGGCCTGACAGCACGGTATCCATCATCCTTTGGAACGTCGCTGGAGCAGAGCACAGGCCGAACGGTAGCACTTTAAATTCGTAGAGGCCGTCGGGAGTTATGAACGCTGTTTTTTCACGGTCGCGTTCATCGACCTCAGTCTGCCAGTAGCCGCTTCGCAAATCCATGGATGAGAAATATCGGGCATGTCGAAGTCGATCCAGTGAGTCGTCTATGCGTGGAAGAGGGTAGACGTCTTTCTTCGTCACTGTGTTGAGTTTTCTGTAATCCACGCAAAATCGAAGAGTGCCGTCCTTCTTTTTTACAAGTACGACGGGGGACGCCCATGGACTGGTCGAGGGTTGGATTATGTCATCGTCGAGCATCTGCTTCACCTGAGAACGTATCACCTCTTGTTCTTTTTGCGACACCCGGTAGGCGTGCTGTCGTACCGGTCGTTCGGTAGGGTCCGTTATAATGCGGTGCTTTACGGTTGGGGTCTGCTTGATTTTTGAAGTGGACGCAAAACAGTCACTAAAGGTGCGCAACATAGTGCGTAGCTGCTCCTTCTGCACGCATGTGAGCTTCGGATTCACATCGACTGTGCTGGCCACGGCAGTGTCACATTCGGCGGCTGCGGCAATCGGAGCAATCGTAGAAAATGCTTCGTCGCCAATGGCTTCGAAGTGAGCGATTGCTGTTCGCTTTGTCAAGTGTTGGTATTCGCCGCTGAAATTCGTGATCAAGAGCTGAGTGATCCTACGTTTCAGTTGGACGATACCGCGGGCGACGCAGATTTGCCGAGCCAAGAGCACCGACAGGTTCGCTTCGGCGATACCATTACTGCTATTATCGCAGTCGCTCTCCACAGTTACCAACATACTGGTTCGCGGCGGAAGTGTGAGGGTGTCGTCAACAATTCGAAGTGCAGTTTTCTGCGTATTGGTATGTTTTTGTCTGGGAGCATGGTCGTCTGAAAACGTTATAAGCAGGTCTCGAAGGTTTATAACGGCTCCGTGCTCGCGGAGGAAATCCATTCCGAGAATAACTCTTCGGGAGCATTCACGCAACACGACGAAAGAAGCAACGTACGTCGACTCACGGATTTGGAGCCGGGCGGTGCATCTCCCAATTGGTGTCAATAGGTGACCGCCTGCTGTCCGGAGGTTGGGTCCATGTCCCCACGGTGTCGTTACCTTTCTCAGCTGAACAACGAGGTCAGCGCTGATAACGGAGTAATCGGCGCCCGTGTCTACCAGAGCAGTTACGGGGTGGTTGTCGACAAGAATGGAGATGTCAGCAGATACACGTCTGTCGTCGAGGGTATACGTCTGCGAAAGGGAGTCGTCGGATGTCGGCAGGCAGTTCGGAGGAGGGTCTTTTAACGGTCGATCGACAGCGGCCTCACCCCCGGAGGTCGCTGTTCCTAGTTTCCCCGGCGTGGGCTTGGCGACCTAGGCGATCGTCCCGCAACGACGTCGGCAAAGGTTGGGTGTTGGCCAGGTGACATGGAGCGCCGGGGAAACATGGAGCGCCGGGGAAACGCCGGGGTGACATGGAGCGCCGGTGAGCGGGATTGGCGTCTCTGAAAGGTGGAGGACTGCTGGCTTGCCAAGTACTCGGCGATAGCACGGGGCCGCTCACCATCCCGCGGTCGACGAGCATCTGGACGAAAGCCAGGAAGGCCCATGTGTCGGTACGTACACTCGCGGTAGACGTGACCTGGTTCACCACAATGGTAACAAAGGGGCCGATTGTCAGGAGCGCGCCACACACTGGATTTCCGAACATTGAGTCGTGGGTTCTCGTAATGCGGTGGGCTTGAGTAGAACGGCGTCGTCTGTTGGGTGGGCAGACGGGACGGATAGCCGACAGCCGGTGCAGGAGTACGTAACGCCTCCGCGTACGTTAAAAGAGGAGCCTCTGCTGGCGGCGGAGCCATCAACGGTTGAACCAGGTGCCGGACCTCTTCGCGGACAACATCCGTTAGAGCAGCCACATGAGGCGGAGGAGACGCTGCGTGCAGTTTCTGCAGCTCCTCGCGTACAATACTGCGCACGAGCTCCGTAAGTTCCCTCGCGCTCGTGACGTCAGGTGTTGCCAGAGACGATGACACAGATGACAGATTGCTTGGGCGTTCGTACTGCGACGATCGCTGCCGTAGCATTCGCTCCATCGTCGTGGCTTCGTGGAGGAATTCCGCTACGGTGCTTGGAGGGTTGCGCACGAGTCCCGCGAACAACTGCTCTTTTACGCCCCGCATCAGTAGGCGCACCTTCTTCTCTTCTGTCATTGACGGATCAGCTCGCCGGCACAGCCGGGACATGTCCTCAACGAACATGGCAACGCTCTCGTTCGGGCGCTGGTTCCGGGAATTGAGGAGACGTTCTGCTTGCTCCTTTCGGTCAGAACTTCGGAAGGTATTCTGAAGCTGAGTGCAAAATTCTGGCCAGGTTGCCATGGCAGCTTCATGGTTTTCAAACCAAGTGCGCGCCGAGTCCTCGAGGTAAAAGTAGACATACCGAAGCTTCCGGTGTTCGTCCCATTCGTTGACGCTGGCGCAACGGTTGTAGTCGTCAAGCCAGTCGTCGACGTCCTCGTAAGTGTCACCGTGAAACGGCTTCGGAGTTCGCGGGGCGTTGAAAAACCATGGCGAAGGCGGAGTCGATGTCTGTTGAGTCTGTGTCCCCGCACTTGCCATACTTCTGTAGAGTTGTGGGAGGGGGCCGAATTCAGGTGGTAGGCCTAGTTGCCGCCGACTACGCCGTAAGTCAGCTGGTTCTTCCAAGGCGTGACTACTGTCGGGATCTTCCTGCTGGTCGCAGTGCATACAACACTACCCCGCACCTCCACCAGAAATGTCACGTTATTACGAACGGTACAGAACCTCTGTCTGTCGGGGCACCAGGACGTCGAGCTGAACCGACACAGGAAAAACACGCTTCTTCGTCTTCTCCACTTCCTTCTCCTCTCGTCAGTTTTACAGTGGGACATACACACAGTAGAATAGCGCAATGCCATCCCATGCTCGTGGCAATATTGCAGCTTTCCCTTGGCACAAGGCCACAATCTTGGCATCACCGTAAAAAGGAGAGCTTGGAGCTCAAGGTAGTCACAATGCTACATTTCTACAATGAAAAATAAAACCAGCTCCCTTCTAAGTCGTGCTTTCATTCTTTATGCAGCTGGTGTCAGTCATCCCAGTGCCATTTCACAACAAATAAAGATATAACTGTTGCATTTTTTGCACTTGTATCCTGCAACATTGGCAAGTGGTGTAAAGCTGTCCATATTTGTCTGCACATCATACAGATTTTTAGAATTGGCTTTTTGTAAAAGTTGTTTGCACAGGCAATTTCAAAAATTTTTTGTATGCTCATTTGAACATCAAAAAATAAACCAATAGCTTTATGGCACACAAAGAGCCCTTGTGAATATATCTGACAATTTTGACGAAATTATGGCTAGTTTTTTAATTAATTTTGGGATGATAATGAGAGTCCGTCAAGTGTTATAATTCAAGAACTACAACAGATATCTGAAAACTGATTTCAGTTTTCAGATATCAGCAAAACAGCACACCTGCATGCCAAATTTCATCACCTTATCCCGGTAAATAACATAGTTTTCATTGCTACACCCCCCCCCCTTAAAGGGGCCCTGCAACACTTTTAAAGATGATAGTCTTTCTTGGGGAACTTAAACGCAGAAATTTTGGTCTGTCTTTCTGTCTGTCTTTCTGTTTGTCGGCACGTCCCTCGATTCAGCCACTCGGCCAAAGTTGAACCACTTGCACAAGGGCCAGCCATCATGAACGGCTCACTAGGTTCATACTTGTGTACATGGTTGATCAAAAAGCAAACATTACGCATATTTGAGGCGCAACATCACTAGGTAAGTATTAGGTGGTGTGTTCTTTAATAGAAAATACATAGATACGTAATTCTAGAGACCCTAGTTTCTTAAGCTGCGCTGAAAATGCGACTGCGCCGAAACTTGGCTTCCTCCGTGCCCTCTGCGCAAGCTCATTGTTGTGTTTCGGTTTCAGTTCAGTATTGCACTGTACGAGTGCCATGGGGTGCCGCTCTGGCATTCCTGCTTTACCCAGGCGACGTGTAAATAAAAGAGTGTGTGGAGAGTACTCGTTGAGTGCGGACGTTTCTTCTGCTTCGGCGCTTCGCGCCAAACCGCGTGTTCGGGCTGGCTGGCGTCCCCGCCGGTCGCGTTGGTCACCGCCGGTCTTGCCTGCTGCTGCGCCGGGACTACCAGCCCGCAACACAGCATTCACGTTTCCCGACGTATTGCCAGATGGCGTTCATATCTCACGCAGCGCCTCTTCTATCGTCTTTAGACGACATTTGCAGCGAAGCACGCAGATACGCGGGCAGTTTTTTTCAGTATGGTCAGAAAATGCTGCCGATCAGTAGTCGAGGCTCCTGAGAACACGCGAGCCCAACATTATAGCGCAGCACGCAGCCTGGGATTTACAATAAATTCTCAAAGTCTGCTAAAAAGCGCTTCCTCTTCTCTCGACAAAAATGATGTTTATGGCGTCACTGACACATGCTTCACACCATTGGCTGATTTGAACATGGCGCGCTCGGTAAAGAAAAAGTGCTCAAGGTGACAAGGAGCATGTGACGTACCTTCTTCCACCGTGCCACCCCTCCCTGCTTAGCTTCCAGCGTTTTCGTAGGGATGAGAGAAGAGAGAAAGCAATTATAGTGTGCGACAAATTTTTGTAACTTCACTCATACTGGACGGATTCTAAAAATTGTCGCGGTGGTCGATTCGCGAGGAAATAAGCTCCTTTAATGAAGCCATTCCATGGCTACTTGGAAAAGTGTTACAGGGCCCCTCTAACTCTTTCGTTACCGTGAGAATATGGTCATTTTTCATATGTCTCGAGAAGAAAGTTTTTGCCAGTTTGAAAAGTACTCCAACACGCATTACAAGTTATGCATAATGAAATGTTCTTTCCAAAAAACATACACTGTAGAGCAACAAAAATATTGTGGAATGTATAGATATTTGAAAATATGTAATATTTTGTTGCCAGCTGACAAATAGAGCATTAAAAAGCACTATATATGCCAAAAACATTCAAAACAACGAAAATTCAGAATATACATTTAGGAGGTAAATAACGCAGGAATAGTATAAAAAATAATAAATGCTGTACACAATGTTGCTATTTACATAGACAAAAAAATCTGAGCCGAGGTACTGCTTTATTGCTCGAGCCATGCGGTGAAGCATTTCCTGTTTTTTTTTCATGAGACACAGGTGCACTGAAGTACTTTTCGCAGAAATTTTTAGTTTTTTTTTAGGAGAAGAGCCTGCTGGTGTTCCAATATAGATGGATGCCCGCAATGTGAACGATGCCTATATAAATCAGATGTCCAATGAACTTCACCAGTTCGTCTGGCGTCACTTATTTCCATGAGCCACCTCTTTCCTCATAGGTTGGCGTTCCAAAATATGCCTCCAAGCATATTTATTTGTATTTTTGCAGATGGTATCGAAGAAAAAAGCAACGAAATTGCGTGCAGTCCTAAAACGGCTTGCGGGGCAGAGATGTGCTCCGGGCGGCCTTCTTGTTGTGAAGAGAAGTTTTGCAGCTGGCGCCATCATATTGCGCCTGGGTGGCGTGTACCCTGCACATAACCAAAGTAGCTAGCTCTAAGATTATGCACAAAGGTCAGCTGCTATGCACGCGCGGCGGAAGAGACCACTTGAGCCCATAAACTGAACCAACTCCTGAACGGCTGTGGATGTCCGAGGCTGACGTGAAACATTAGCGCCGTTAAATCTTGAAACTGAGGTGCTGTCATGGCGTGCCGCCGCTCACGGCGGCGTTCACCCTCGGCACATGCGCTAGTTAGGTGACCGCCAGAGGACCGCCCCTCTCGTTTGGCGCGCTTCCTTCCTCTTCACCGGAGCGAAGAGGGCTCGCCGTCAAGAAAACCCGTTGGTGTGGGCCAACTAAGCAGAAGAGAAGCGGGCGCGCCTTCAAGCGGCCCCTGCGGTGAGAGGTCGCGAAGCAGAAGCAGCATGGAAGCGGTGGCAAGAGAACACCGAAGAAGTACGGGCGCGGGATGTCGCGGCCAAGCGGCGAAAGTGGTCGCTACCCGAGGTTGGCGGCGCCGACGCGCGCTTCACATTCGGCCACAACTTCAACGTTGTCACGTTTATATATGATGGCAAAGGAATGTATACGCAGGATTGGCGGGTTACCCGATCCTCTCCGAGCAAGCTCCTCTGACATCATTCACTTTGTGGATATGGCGGTGATTTTTTTTAAGTTCACAATTCGTTATTTTGAAATGCTGTTGAGGTACTAGGGCGATAAAATTCGATACGTTATTCTGAAACATTCGGTATTCTGGAATTCGTAGTCTTGAAATATTTTAATATTAAACCAATGGACATTTGGAGGGAGATTTTTGAAATACAGTAAAAGGTCGTTAATTCCAACTCGAAGGGGACTACAAAAGTGTTCGAATTAGCGGGCGGGCGCTAGAATGAATGTACATTGCATCATACTGCATGGACAGAACCGAAAGAAGCCACCTCTGGACTCGTTATTGCAAATTAGGCGCTACTACACGTTTGTGGCAGGTGATTTCATAAATTAAGTTCATGGAACTCTAACCAGGGGGTGGAAACTCCCTATAGCTCCCATGGGATGCGCAGTCGTATGCTGATGCGCTGCTGCAGCACCACTTCCACCACTGGTGGTTGCCGGTTGTCCGACTAGAAATAATTCACAGACCAAACATTCCTTTCATGACCTCACTAGTGAGGTCAGCAAGTAAAGGGAAAGGGCGTGAAACTGAAAGGAGGAGGGTTGCTGCGGAAGCTCTCCTTTCCCACTTCACATGGAAGCGGAATGTGTTTGTGCCCTCTACAGGTCCGCTGGCCGCTCGGGCGTCGCGGCCATTCAATAAACTTAGTTAACCATTTTTTAATTTTGCCCGTGTATTGAGAAGTGGTCAAATTCAAGCTGACTGAATTCTCAATAAGGCAAAACTCGATCAGCACAAGTAAATTTGAAATCTTTTTTTTTTAAATAACAGGTTTCGTACTAAAAAACACAGACATACACGTACTGCAAAATCAGCTTTAATTCACAACTGAAATATGCACGCAATGAGCAAACATTGAACCCAGAATATCCGAACTAATGCGAAAATTATTAACGTACTTGACTCAATCACTTCTGTTATGACGGCGCACATATTTTTCTTACAGAACTTAGTACCAAACAAGGCAGAAGTTCAGGGGAAGATGGAGGCGTAAAGTGATGGGAAATCGTTGAACAGGGAATGCCGCTGGAGACATTTTGGCTAGTTGACTTGTCTTCGTCAGGGCAGCAGCATTGCCTTGACAAAAAATTACACTTGTCAAAACGCTGGCTCCACTGACATTCCCTGTTAAATGATTTCTCAAAGCATTCAATCCATTACATGTATTTCGTGACAGTATCAGAAGACCAAAGTTTCAAGCTGGTTACATGCATTTCCATGAACAAGAAGGATCCTATAATTGCTTGACATCATTTGAACTACATGCCAAATGTAAAAAATGAACGAATTGTGTAGCCGAACCAACACGCATTCAAGCCTTTCATAAACGAATTTTGCCGGCAGCAGGTTGGCTAATTAGTCTAGTGATACTGCACTTATGTCACTCCAGTCAGGCTTGCAAAGAATTCGTTTTACTCATGTACTCATTCAGAATGAATACTTGCTCAAATAATGCACCCAAATCCTTGTGCTCACCCTTTGTCACTGGAAATCTCTGGATTAACACACCACAGAGCCGCGCAAAACATATGACACCCCGATTTAGCCATCTGCGTCTAATGCATGGTTCTCCTGCTCAACGTGGCCTACAGCGGTTTCCGTTCGGTGCACGCCACATCAGCAAATGTTCTATCTTTCCCGTATTCATACTTGACATGTCAGCCTGAATTGTGTACACTACTTGACCCAGAGCAGCTGCAGCAATGAGGCAGACATGGCTTACAACTTGGTGCCACTGAGTTTGCTATGTTCAAAATGGCTGTGTGCCATACTTAAGCGGTTCCAGTTCATGTCTTGAAACCAATCGAGTCGTTGGGCGCCTTCCACCGGACTCCGTGTAGGGGGCGAACGGTGTAGTCTGCCCACACAGGCTACACCCTGTGCATAGGTCGATCATGTCGCATTTGAGTGGTATGGTGCACTGGCAGTGTAAAAAGAGGATCACCAAGCGGCACCAGCGTAAAAGACACATACATGCAGCAGCCAATTATGTGCAGCGTCCTGACACTACGCTGCATTGACAGAGTATAATGTGCTTTATCGAAATTATGGCGTCCACAGAAAACATTGCAATACAAGCAGCAGCAGCAACCAGCAAAGGGGTACGAAAACAAGCCTAACAGGAAGTTCTTATATGCATTGCTAGTGCCGGTCAAATGTTACCAGGGAATCACTGGTACAATGCCAGCTTAAGTTAAGGATGGAGGCTGCTACGTCACATGACCTCTTGTTCGGAGGCAGACAGCTTGATTAGCACTAACAGTATTCGGACCTCACAGCCTGATTTTCTTTTAAACTAAGCATTTTTTTTGGCATGAAACAAGCACCACGAAGGCGCCAGGCAGCGTGTTCAAAGACGAAACTCTCTATTGGGCGAACTTGTGCCCGGAACATGAAAGACTAAAGTACAAGCAATTCAAGCTGTAAACTGACAGTGGACAGAACAGTCATTGGCTGTCAAGTAATCCGATCGGCATTAAAGCATGTCTGCCTTTTATACCTGTGGCATTGAAGATTGTAGTGTTATCGTTGATAGATGGGTTAGTTCCAGAATTAACTCTAGTGTTTGCGTGCGTCGCACTGTCTTATCGGAAGATTCTAAAAAAAAAACTGGAAGGTTGCCAAACATTCTAGCACTTACACTTGCAATGGACCCGTTACATGAAAATATAAAAATCACACCATCTCCCGCTAAAGGGGACCATGAGGCGATGCGAAGCATTGTTTCGGCATGTAGAGCCCGCGTTTCAGAGGTGAAGTGGTGAGGGGGAGAGGGGAAACGAGAGGGGGAAAGGGAAGTGGAGAGGGGAGGGGAAAGGGAAAGGGGAGGAGAGGAGAGGGTTGGCGCGTGCGCAGTAAGGGTGGTCACGCCGCACACCACCACCACCGGATTGAACTCCGCTATAAGATGCTTCACATCTAAAAGAAGTGCGCATGGCAGTATTTGGACAGTCCACGCCGTCTTGTTTGTCTTTTACCTTTTAAACGCCGCGCTATGAAGTAATACGAAAAAAACTGAAATTTATGTTGATAATTTGCATTGGCCTTCTAAATTGAATATGATAAAAATACAGCCACATTCACAATGACTAAGCATGTTTTTTCGCATTTTCCATGTTTGGAACATAGGCGTTTCCCATACGCAAAACACACATTTTCTTTGAAACAACTTTTATTGACTTTTTAGTCGGGTTTCCTTACTCAGGATAACTGAAGAATACTATTTAGCGTCACATGGTGTCTCTGAAAAGTATAAATATTTATAACAACACTTGACGAAAATTTCTTCCTTCATACTACTCGCTGTACTACAGTGAGCAATTCACAAACCGTGGTAAGTGGCAAAGCATTGCTTGTGCAGCTGCTTTTTGCACTGCTGGCACTCGTTTTTTTTTTTTGCATTCCGCGCACCTTCCCTGAGTCATTGATATGATGTAGTGGCCATTGGTTTTTCTGTCCTCATGTCTCGGATGAACCCAAAGTCCAGGTCTCACAGTGAGTTTCGGCTTGAGCTGCAGCGAGGACATGGTGACGTCCCGCCGATGTGCGTCATGGCGGCATCAGTACCCTTGCTAAGCTCGCAGTGGAGGAGCCATCCTGCGACGAAAACCATGTTCATACCATTGCTGAAAAGGTTCCACCACCATTTTTTGCTTCTCAGTCTCGGTCGATGGCTGCCGAGCAGGCTGTCCATCACATGTACTCCCCCATGCCCTCATTGTATTTTTTGATCAAATATAGTTGAGGAATGTCCACCTTTTTGTTTGAGCGTCGTGAGAAGCGTTTCGCACTTCCAACAGGCTCGTGGCTGAGGTGGTTAGAAGAAATTGTGGCGACTGCATTGTCGTTTCCACCTGCATGCGTAGGCCTTGTAGTGAAAAGATCCTCTTTCTTCCTTTCCGACATCTTTCAAGCTCTTCAGTGGCCAACCACCGGTTCTTGTATCTCGCTCAGATTCCCGGCACTCGAAGCCCCTGGTCAGCCAGCTTCGTCAAGAGGCCGTGCGAAGTGAAGAAGTTGTCAAAGTAGACTTGGTGCTCTTCGAGGGCTTCCAGGACAGATACCATATTGCTAACAACCCTGATCCCAAGAGGTGTCTTGTTGTCCTTCTCGTTCCTCCCGCAATATATTTCCATTGCATAGGGGTACCCATTCGAAGAGCACATCATCTCTATTTTATACCCAAATCGAATGGGTTTACCGCCAATGAAAATTTTGCATGAGCGGTGGCCATAATAGGGCACCATTGACTCGTCGATGCTGAGGCTTTCATAGAATACTCCAAACTGGCGGAAACATTTCAAGATTTCATCGTGAAACGGCCGAATCTTGCCCATCTTTTCGCCTGCTTTTAACTGAGTGTTGTCAACAACATGAAAGAACATTTTCAGCTGCTTGCATTTCAGCTCTGCATTTTCAGCTGGTCGGCAAAAAATGCAGAGCTCACTCAGACTCACTCATGAAATATATTTTGTCCTTAGAGCTCACTCGGACTCGGACTCACCAAAATTTCCTCAATGAGACTCGCTCGGACTCAGACTCACTGAAATTTTTCTCATCCGGACTCACTCAGACTCAAGCTCACCAAAATATTACTCCCTCAGACTCACTCAGACTCACGGCTCTATCTGAGTCTGAGTGAGTCAACTCATGAGTCCGTTAGCATATAATTGTCTTTTTTCGACCATGGTGTCAATGCTCTTTAACACCAATATCTTGCATACATGGTGCTCTATACTAGGCGCCTTTTGGTCTCGTACCTTCAAATATGAGATATCAGTGTTTGCACTCCAGTAAGGACATTTTTATTCAAAGAGGTGCCTCACACGACATATTTTTATCAAGAGCTTCCTGTGAGAGAGTTTGCGGGGGGGGGGGTCTATCTGTTACCCCCCCTTCTCCGTAACTCACGCCCTTATTAACAAATATTGAGCTGGCGTATGAACGCTAGTGCTTTGAATTATGTGTGAGCCAACAAGAGTGTAAACGTGAGCCGACATCGGGCTGATAGTAATGCTGTAGTTGTGTAGATAGAACCATAAGTCGGCAAAAAGGTGTGCAGCTCACTCGGACTCAGACTCACCAAAATTTTCCTCAACCGGACTCACTCGGACTCACTCGAACTCAAGCTCACAGAAATATTACTCACTCAGACTCACGGCTCGATCTGATTCTGAATGAATCTACTCAGTTTGCCGACCTATGGCTGCTTGAACCTATTGCGGGCGATCACTGTCGCGACTATAGGCACACAAAGATCTTCTGCAGTGCTCCAATACGAGTCCTCAGACGGAACGGGGCGATATCCGCTGAAAAGTAAGAGGCCGAAAAACTGACCTATGTCCGCTCCTGTGACGTCCACCTCCTCCCCCTTTTGGAGTGTGTATCTTGCAGTCAGTTCAGCCAGTGAACCAAGGTACTTTGGAGAAACAAATGGGCTCATGTTCCCAAGCTCAGGAAATACCTCTAGCAACAACGGAGGACCCTCGCTGGGAAGTGTTTTGTCAAACGTAGCATGGTCACCCCATACTGGTGTACGGGAGCGCTTTGGGGTATTTCTTTTCCAAGCCTTCGTTGAAGCTTCGCTTCCTTTTCCAGCAGTGAATTGCCGCCCCGCTGGTTTCTTTTCTCGTGGCTCAGGACTCGAAGATGCAGAAGGCGAATCAACGTCGCAGCACTGCATAACTTCAACGTGCCCACAAACATCATCGGGAACAACTTCAGAAAACTCGTTTTCGTTCACGTGCTCCTCGTCAGTAATATTGCCATCTTCATGAGGCGGCAATTGGCATACAGACGCACCATCGCGTTCGTCATCAGGAAGGCTGAAAAAAAGGTCAATTGCTGCTTCCAAAGTGAGGAAGCGTTGTGCCATGACGTACAACAAAAATTATTGCGGTGTAAAGCACAGTGCTACAAAAATAAAACGAGCCGCAAGGTCGTTTTCTACGTACATTCACAAGGATTCATGCGGCTAAGTGCTGCAGTTCAATGCTGCTCTTTCCACGTGCCTCATAAACTCAAAAAGACGCCCAGGGGGGCTATGCAGGATGGCCCGAGTTTGGCGAAACTCGGTATCTTTCCGAGCTCTGGCGACACCCCCTCTTGAACGAGCTAATAGCACGATAAGGTGAAATCCATCCCTCAGCGCACGCTCCGTTCCATTGGTTACGATGGAACGCGGCATCACGTCAAGGGCGGTCGAGAAGGTTGGGTGGTGTCGTAAAACTAGAGGCAGCTTCTTTCATTTGTTTGTCGTTCCACTAAGTGCAGACATGCACCCATGCAGGAAAAGTTGCAGAAAGCTCTACTAACTATATTTTTTATGTGTGCGCGGGCCGTTTGCATTCATTTTCAAGCGTTTAATGTCTGCAGCAAGTATCCTTTCGAATAAGCAGCACCGTGGCCTCCGAGATTAGTTCCGACCGAGCGCCTTACAACACCGCGGCTAGAGCTAATCGCCGAGGCCACGTGTATAATCACCATGGTCGACCTGTACATTCTAGCGCGTTGCTCGGCCTGCGCGCGCCCTCGTCGTTCTCTTTTTCATCGTCTGCTCGGTCCCAGAGCACGTCGCCCGGCTGATTAGCTAATTGGCTGGGCGGTATACCTAGCTAAGTCAGGACGTACTATGACGAAGCTGATTAGGCCAAATCTTGCTAAGGTCGAGCTTACTAAGCCACGTCTTACTAAGATCATGCTAATGAAGCCGTGTAAAGCTAAGAACAAGGTAATTGAGATCATGATCAATAACGTGACGCTAACTAGGATCGTGTAATTGAAGCCAAGATAATCAAGACCTTACTCGCCGAGATCGTGTAATTAGGATCGTTCTAATTACGAATATGCTAATTACCTCTGTACCATTCAGGACCTGGCAAATTAAACCAATGTAATTATTGCCGTGCTAATTAAGACCTTATTAGTTATTGTTAATAACACGACGATAAATATGAACGTGTTAATTAGGATAGTGCTCATTAGGCTTACGCTAATTACCTCTGTACTATTCAGGACCTTGTGAATTAAACCTGAGTAATTAATGGCGCGGTATTTAAAACATTATCAATTAATGCTAATCAACACGACGATAATTAGGAGCGTGTAAATAAAACAAAGATAATCAAGACCTTACTCACCGAGGACGTGTTAATTGGGACCGTGCTAATTAGTATTATGCTAATTACCTCTGTACTTAATTAATGTCGTGGTAATTAAAACATTAAAAATTCAGAAAGTACTATTCACTAACATGTTAAGACCTTCCTAAGCAATAGCACCAATGTTGACACCGAACTGACACGGTGATTACACCGAATCAGACCAAGCAGACTGAGTAGATGAGTCATGTAAAAAGGTGGAATAAGCTAGGTGACCACAAACTCCACCGATGGCCCAAGCCCTGCACCAGCCCTGCAAGCTGAACAAATTACTTTATATGCAAATAAGCTGCTGAGTAGCGTCCCCCGCATGAAACACTTAACAGGCACACCGGCACTATGACAGTCACGAGTTGAACTGGGGCCTTTTCAGAATCAACGAGTTCGTGCCCGAGTTCGCGCGTCAATCAGTTTGATTGACAGACGCCCGCGGCGAAGAGAGGGTCCGCCCACGGCGTTCCCTCATGCCGAGGAGCAGTGCTCACGCAACAACGCCAGCGAGCGGCACGATTGACCTATGAGCTTAATCGCACAGACTATGCACACACGCACGAAGAACTAAAGGTTATATCATCACGTGGCTACGGTGCCTCGATCGCATTCAATTTCACCGCTCTCACGACGTACCTCTCACAGCTATGAAGCAAGTGCCCCTGGTGGGATTTGCGGCGAGAAATGTTACTATTACTTGTTTGCGGAGACACTGTTTCTACCGATTCGCTAATACAAAAAAAATGTTCATACGTGTAATGTAAGTATAGCAGCAGTCTGGTCCATTTATTTATCTGTAATATTCCAGAGAAGCGAAACGAGCTGCACCAGAGTGCTGCGTGGTCGCCCTTGTTGCCTTCGAGAGTGGAAATTTCCATGCACTAGGTGGAACGAAAGAATTTTCCGAAAGAGGACAAACGCCCACGAACACGCCCGTGGGAGGCGCGATCATCAATTGGCAAAAAGATAGCGCGACAATCACGCTGACGTCGCTGCACGGTCAAAATGTTGACTGAGTGGCGGCGCTGACGCGTTCGCACGCGGTATTCCTTTGAAAACCGCCGCAAATGCCGCGCATGCGTTTGCGACGCCATTCTCGTTCTTTTAGCCGTTTTTATCAACGCTTCTATCGCGCTCTCCGCACTGTCTTCCTATCATGACCGTCGTAGGGCGGGCTCGGAGCAAACTGGTGTGCCCGAGAAGCTCGGGCCATCCTGCATAGCACCCCAGGAAAGCTAATGCTCAAGCTTCTGCGAAGCGCCGCCTAGAGGGCGCCATCGACAAGACAAAAAAAGAAAAAGAACAAGGCGAAACACTCGCGTGCGTCTAGCTGCTTTTGACACTGTGAAACGCCAATGTTCCAGAAAAGGAACATCCGCATAAAACTCTCGAAGCTGAAAACTAGAGTGTCTTTGTCATTTTTTTATTTTTTGCCGCGTAATCCCGAACTATATGCCAATATTTTAGTTCTGTTTTGCTCACTGCAACATTACTTTTTCCTGTGAAATAATGCAACAAACATCTGGTGGTGAAGGACTGCAAAATATGCCTGTTTTTAAACATTTATCTAATGATTCTACGTAGGTTCATAATAGAAATTAAAACTGCTACGTTCTTGCCAAGCATCAATGAGTATGCAAAAACAAAAATTTTTAATATGCGATATATTGGAGAGGAAATAAATAAATCAGGTTTTGTATGTTCCAATTTTCCAACATTCGCAAGTAAAAGGTTAAAGTGGTCAGGTGCAGCATGCACATTTACTGTTATAGCGATAACACGTTTTTAAAAAGACAGCACAATTTAGTGGGTCATATAACATCAAGGGACTACGAAGTGAATTTTAAAGAACATAGTTATCAAGAAAACCATCAAACGCTTTTACATCAGTACACTCTGCAATATGTGCAAGTAGTGCGTTGCATCTTTCAACATCAGAAAACGACAAGTCAACCAGGTGGTTGTATGTACATGCTTTTATATACAGTAGACTCGAGATAATTCAAACTCATAATTTGTACTTTCGGTTAATTCATACAAAATTCAAAAATTTGGTTGGCCCGCTATGCTTTCAATGTATTTAAAAGCCGCTTAATTCAAACTTCGTCATTTGGTTAATTCGTCGTCCGCCGCGGTGGTATAGCGGTTAGGGTGCTCGGCTGCTGACCCGAAGGTCGCGGGTTCGATCCCGGCCGCGGCGGTCGCATTTCGATGGAGGCGAAATGGTAGAGGCCCGTGTGCTTAGATTTAGGTGCACGTTAAAGAACACCAGACGGTCGAAATTTCCGGAGCCCTCCACTACGGCGTCTCTCATAATCATATCGTGGTTTTGGGACGTTAAACCCCAGATATTATTATTATTTGGTTAATTTGTACTTTATGCCTGTCCATACCGGAAAATTTCTGCTGATTTGCCGGCAATATTTGGAAATTTGCGTGCTTATGATTATCATAATAGTCTAAAATTGAAAAATAAGCACCTTAAAGCTTCAAGGGAAAAGGTTTTGCCGCACAATCGTTTCTCAGCATACCGCGCCGCAGTGGGGAAAAAAAATCTAAAAAAAGAAACCGGCCCAGTGAGTACGAAGCTGGCTCGCGGCTTATCTCTGCTTTTCCGGCGTGCCGGTGGTGCCGGCCGACTCCGAAGCGCGTGACCTGCCAGCCTGTCTTTCTTACGTGCTGCGTATTTTTCGATTGACCATGTCGCCGCGAGGAAAGTACTGGACACTACCCCTAAAGGAGAAATTGGCCGCTATCCAAGAAGTCGACGCTGGAGTGAAGAATACTGAAGTGGCACTGAAGTATGGAATTACCAAGAGCACTCCCACAACCATTCTGAAAGCCAAAGACAAGCTGCAAAATAACGCGAGCCACTTCGGTCCCGGTCAGAAAAGGCTTAGAGAAGCTGGGTACCCGGATCTCGAAAACGCCGTGCATCTTTGGCTCAAGCGCGCATGGAGCTCCAATCTACCGATAAATGGGCCAATCCTACGAGAGAAAGCTGAAGAACTTTCCTTGCGCTTCGGAATTGAAAGTTTCAAGTGCAGCGATGGCTGGATTTTTCGGTTCAAGGAACACCACGGTCTCTCCTTCAAAACAGTGAGCGGTGAAGCTGCAGTGGTCGATGAAGCTGTTTCTTGTGACTGGCTTGAATACTCCCCGGCTGATATATATAATGCCAACGAAATGGGGCTATTTTTTAAGTGCCTGCCCGATCAAACCTTGTGTCGCAAGGGAGAGCGTTGTACTGGTGGAAAGCTCAGCGAAGAACGGTTAACCGACATGATTTGCGCCAATATGGACGGAAGTCACAAGCCAGAACTCTTCGTTGTGGGCAAGTCAAAGCGTCCCAGGTGCTTTAAAGGCATCCACGCTCCCAGTTGCATATGACGGAAACATGCCAGCCTGGATGACGCAAGCTTTGTGCGAGGGTTGGCTCCGCAAACTGGATGGCCAAATCAAGCGAGCGAAAGGAAAATTTTGCTCATTGTTGATAACTGCACACGGCGACGTGGCGGGGCTGGAAGCAATTCGCCTCGAATTTCTGCCTCCTAATACTACAGCTGTCCTCCAGCCCCTGGATCCAAGGGGTAATCAAATACCTGAAGCTTAATTGCCGGAAAGCGCTGCTGAAGAGAATGCTGATATGTATGGACAATTGCATGCCTTACAGTGCCACACTCCTCTCGTCGTTGGGGATGCTCGCCCACGCATGGAATGCTGTCACATCAGCAACAATAAGTAACTGCTTCCAGCATGCCTTCCGCATACCTGGCTGCAGCATTGCTGCTTTACCTGATTGCCTGCAGACTGAGGATGACAACGAAAGCCTAGTGCTGTCTGCTCTAAAAGCGCATGACATAGCTGCCGACCTCGACAATTATGCAGCTACTGATGATTGAATTTGTGCTATCTCCTTACCCATAGTCACATATATGAGAACTTCCGATAATTCAAACAAAATCCAGGGGTCCCTTCGAGTTTGAATTAATGAGAGTCAACTTATATATATATATATACTATATATATAAGAAAAGCAACTGGTACATGTACGAGAAAACAATACTTCATTCTCTTATGTGTACCCGCTTGTTTTCTTATACATACTGGACCCACTGAACATTCCAACTGAAGATATATATATATATATATATATATATATATATATATATATATATATATATATATATATATATATATATATATATATATATATATATATATATATATATATATATATATATATATATATATATATATATAATGACTTTTTCATGAGGCATTATTCTTAGCGTATATGTGCTGTAAGACCCGTGTTTTGTAAGATTCGGTCAATCTCGGGCATAATACAATAGCCCTTGCGCGGTCCCACAGGTTTGGCTTTCTGTAATTTTTGTAGTGTCATTTTTTATTGCAACTGGCTGCAAAGGCTGTTATTTTTTTCTTTTTTGTTCTAGGTTCTGAAGACTGGGAACACATCCCCAACTACAGCTTTTCCAGTAAAACAAAAGACACTTGTAATGGAGAAGTTTTCCTCATGCAGTTTTCCAGCTCCCAAGGCCTGCAGGCATCATTGTTTTAACTGAATGAAATTTGAAGCACAAGTGTAAATAAATGGCCAACATATATCTTCCATGTCTATTATGCCCATCTTTTGGCTTCCTATCTCTAGGAGTGCAGTATACACATTAATGAATGTGTGGATTTAGTGGAGGTAGACTTGCCTTCATGTTAGCAGTGGTTAGATCTCTGCAAATGTTGACTCGCTAGCAGTTTCCACTGCCCTCTCAGCTCATAAAAAAGAAGGAAGAAGCTCCGTGAATGCTATGCTTGGGAGCCTGTACCATCCCATGAACAGGCAAAAAATGTTCTTTCGTCACGACAAAAGCCTCACGTTCTGCTGGTATATAAAGAGTTACAGGGTGCCTGATGCAGAAAATCATTTTCTATCGCAAAATACATCAAATGGTCATTAGCTCAATGTTTTGTGTATATATATATACAGGGTGTCCCAGCTATCACGCAGCACGATATAGAAAAAGAGGAACGCCGTTACGCGAAGCAAACCTACTCCTAGTACACTGGAGTAGTCGCTGCTATTTTTTGTTAATGAGGTTTAATTAGTTAGTCATAATTATATTTGTAACCCCACAAGTACTCACCTAATTGTCAAAATGTCAATGAGGCGTATCTAGGCATGTTCAAATGGCATCTTAACTGCTATTTTCAACAACGTACTAATTGCGCGATAATTTTTTCTGGTTGATCAAGAAAGCCCACGAAATATGAAGTGACGCTGCGCACATCGGGAACCAGCGTTCTCAAACAAGCTCGCTATGAGGTAGCCAGTATCAAGGAAAAAAATGCAGAAAGAAAAAAATATTTGGATTGCCCTATTTAACACTTCTCGGCTGAAGAAACGAACCGCTTGGTTTTACAGAGTCAGGCCGTAATCAGAACAGCGCTCCTGCCTCGTTATCAATGGGAACAGTCGGTCGTGAGATATGGATAATAGTGGCGTACCATCGAAATCTTCGAACAGATGCCACGTGCAATCTGATACCTCAGCAATCTAGCATAAACAAAAAAAAAATTGTATGTCATTCAGTGTAGTTACCATTTCACTGTAGTGAGAGAGTTCAAATGACGTACTGCTGCAGGGGCGTAGTCAGAAATTTTTTTCGGGGGGGGGGGGGGGGTGGTTTCAACCATACTTTCTGTATGTTCATGCGTGCGTTTGTATGTGCACGTGTATATATACGCAAGCGAAACTGAAAAATTTCGGGGGCGGGGGGTTGACCCCCCCCCCTGGCTACGCCGTTGTACTGCTGCTATTTTGCACAAGACTTCTATTGTCTTGAATCAAGAAGGTGGTCAGATGGGGACTGAAGGCAGATGACTTTCATGCAGTGTTTGTTTGTGTCCTTCCAAATATCATTGTATTTCACCTACGTGTTTGTGTCTGGGAGTTCAAGAATGCCTTGCACTTTGTCACTTACAAATAAAAAAAATTAAGTTTTCAGAGCAAATGTTTGATCTGTGTTCTTCAGCCATCTGACTGTTCGTGCTTTTCATTATAATGCTCATAGGCAAAAAGAGCTCTGAAATAAACAGCTATCTCTAGCCAGTGTTTAAAAATATGCCGAGGCACTGTAGTACGACGCGACCCAATGCATGTTTCAATTATTCAATTTCGCATGTATATGTACACACACACACACACACACACACACACACACACACACACACACACACACACACACACACACACACACACACACACACACACACACACACACACACACACACACACACACACATATATATATATGTATATATATTACACACAGACAAATGCACACACAAACACATAAAGCATGGTTAAACGCCCCTCCCCCGCCCGAAAATGTTTCTGGGAACGTTAGTGACTGGCCCTGATTTAAGTGTTCGAGTCTAGAACTATTAAATGAAAGTACGTGTATAACTTATCCCTCAAATGTGACGTTTGAATCCGTGAGCACTGTACTACATACTTAAGGTGCCATCTGCGGTCAGCGATTCAATGGTACGAAAGGAACTTGAGAGGTTTGCAATTGCACATTTCGTTATTCTGTTTTTACTATAATATTCACGTTGTACTATACAGTAACCCGAATGAAGATGTCAGTCTGTATATTTCGAACCTGAATAACATTTGAAACTTAAAAAAAAAATAGGAAAAAAAAACATCGCAGCCCTCCCCTACTTCCCCATTTTCATTCTTATGCGAGTAAAGGTGCATCCTTACGGCTTTGATATACTCAATTATTCTAGCGCCTGCACCTCCAGTACTCAACACACCTGGAGAGTATTCAGGCCCGACAAAGGCACGTCTCACCTGAGCGATTGTTGTCCTGGGCAGCCTCGACTTGACGATTGTTAACACGCCACTCTTACATTTGGAATAAATTACAACTTGAACGCAGGCGTTAGGAGTAAGCACACTCATGCACAAATAGCAGAATTGCATACTCCACGAACACGAAAACAACGGCGCAGGGTACCGACTCCATGTAACTAATGTAACCGCCATCTTGAACTTCCCGAATGAAAACAAATATGGCGCCCGCCACGCTTAATGCGCGTGCGCACCGCTTCAATTCAGCGGGCTATTTGAACTGAGCTGCGGCACCCTCTGCGTGCGCCCATGAGAATGCGCAAAACAGTCGCGTAACACCGTGGTGGAGAGGCCCCTTTCTGGCTGCAGTGCATGCGTCCACTACGTCTAATTCGAAATGCTTCAATTCTGTGTCCTGCATTTGCTGTTTAAACGCCTACACGATCTGCGGATCAGGATCTAGGCAAACCTATGCATGCATACACGCATAGGCGGAGAGTTTTTATTTTACCGGAGGGGGCGGGGACCCGACTTGCTCTTCCACATTTCTCTCTCTCCCCCCAAATATATATATATATATATATATATATATATATATATATATATATATATATATATATATATATATATATATATATTTGGGGAGAGAGAGAGAGAGAGAGGGGAGTCCAACTTCCAAATTGAAGATTTTCATGTAACTTTAGTCTCTTAGGTGCCAACACCGCAATATCATTATGAAGATCTCTAAGTGGGAGACTCCAGATTTATTTTTGAATTTACACAAAGACATCCATCCACCTCGTAACTCTTGGCTCAAAGCGAAAAAGGCTGCATAGGCTGCTACTGGTTGACTGCATCGCGTAAAATCAATTCCCACAATGCGTGGGATCTGGCGAATTTTTTTTATTAATAGGCTTTACTTTGTTAAAACATGCACCAAACGGGAAAGCTAACGCTGGCACGCAAAGCTTTAATTATGCCAGTGAATTCAATTCAAGATGGCCGAAAGTAATGCTCCGATGGTAGCAAATAGGACTGCTACCACGCGAAGCTGCGGTTAGGAATCTTTCCGCCACTGGTTGTTTTCTGGATGAGTAATGGATTTGCTCATTGGTGACTGAACTTGTAGTAAAACCCTTTATTGATAAATCAAAAATGCGTACCATCTTTTCTCGGCACATAAGAAATTACCCGCTTTTATTGGAGAGTAAGTTTGGGGGAAACATTCACTGACTGACTGTGTTAGGATTGCTTTGTATTCTCAGTAGTATTTTTATGTTCTCAAAGCCATTCGCTACGGGGTTCAAGACCACTGGAGCACAGCTCTTGGGCGTCCGTTCTTGCTTTGAGCGGCATCACCATTGGCGTCGGCAGCTTAACCGATAGCGCGAACGAGGACGAAAGAAAGCGAACGCAGAGTCTGTCTTTATCACGAGATACTGGCCTCTAACCTCGCTTTCTTGCTCCGTCGCACGCGCTGGCCCCTCGGTCGGAGCTCGTGCGCACGCAGGGCTGGCACGTGCCCTGCAGCTGGCTTCGCTTGTCGTAACGGGGCTGTCGGCGTTTCACTTGGTTCGTGACGCTTCCAATACAGAGTAGTATGCGTAGCACTCGAGCGCTGAAATATCTGGGAACGTTCCCGATTAGTTTAGAAACGACAGGCACTTACTCACAACAGTCTTATTTCGAAAAACAGAAAGAGTGTATACATGAAGGGAAAAGTGGCGCCGAAGGTCTCTCTTCAAGAACACCCTACAAAGAAGTTACATCAATGGGCGTCCGTTCTTGCTTTGAGCGGCATCACCATTGGCGTCGGCAGCTTAACCGATAGCGCGAACGAGGACGAAAGAAAGCGAACGCAGAGTCTGTCTTTATCACGAGATACTGGCCTCTAACCTCGCTTTCTTCCTCCGTCGCACGCGCTGGCCCCTCGGTCGGAGCTCGTGCGCACGCAGGGCTGGCACGTGCCCTGCAGCTGGCTTCGCTTGTCGTAACGGGGCTGTCGGCATTTCACTTGGTTCGTGACGCTTCCAATACAGAGTAGTATGCGTAGCACTCGAGCGCTGAAATATCTGGGAACGTTCCCGATTAGTTTAGAAACGACAGGCACTTACTCACAACAGTCTTATTTCGAAAAACAGAAAGAGTGTATACATGAAGGGAAAAGTGGCGCCGAAGGTCTCTCTTCAAGAACACCCTACAAAGAAGTTACATCAATGCGCGTCATGATCTTGAACATGCATGATCATATAATAATTTTTGGGTTTTAACATGCCAAAACCAGAGCATGCATGATGAAGCACGATCGCTCTCTCCTGTTGCGATTCATGTGTGCGAGTGGGGCTCACTCTGTAGTGTTAGCAGTAGGCTTGTGTGAATGTAAGAAATTTCAAATACGAATCGAACATTTTCCTTATTTGAAGCATATTTGATTAAAGAAATACATATTCATCTTCTAACGAATATTCGGCCATGGCCGAATATGTGGTTAAAAAGGCGAATATTCATAGATTACGAGAAGGCATCTGATTCGGTCGAGATATCAGCAGTAATGCAGGCACTGCGGAATCAGGGCGTCAACGAACCATACATAAACATACTGGAAGAAATCTAGAGTGGCTCCACAGCCACCATAGTCCTCCATAAAGAAAGCAATGAAATCCCAGTAAAGAAGGGTGTAAGGCGGAGAGGCACAATCTCCCCAATGCTATTTACCGCGTGCTTACAGGAGGCTTTCCGGGCCCTAGATTGGGAAGAGTTAGGGATACGAGTTGATGGAGAGTACCTTAGTAACCTGCGATTCACTGATGACACTGCACTGATGAGTAACTCAGAGGACGAATTTGACAAGGAAAGCAGAAGGGTAGGTTTGAAAATTAATATGCAGAAAACTAAAGTAATGTCCAACAGTCTCGAAAGAAAACAGCACTTTGCGATAGGTAGCGAGGCACTGGAAGTGGTAAAGGAGTACGTCTACTTAGGACAGGCAGTGACTGCGGATCCGAAGCATGAGACTGAAGTAATTAGAAGAATGAGAATGGGGTGCAGCACATTCAGCAGGCATTATCAAATCATGAATGGTAGTTTACCACTATCCCTCAAGAGGAAGGTATATAACAGCTGCATCTTACCGGTGCCCACCTACAAAGCAGAAGCCTGGAGGATTACAAACAGGGTTCAACTTAAACTGAGGACAACGCAGCAAGCAATGGAAAGGAAAATGATAGGTGTAACCTTAATGGACAAGAGAGCAGAGTGGGTCAGGGAACAAATGGGTGTAAAGGACATCTTAGTCAAAATCAAGAAGAAGAAATGGACATGGGCAAGACATGTAGCACGTAGGTAAGATAACCGCTGGTCATTAAGAGTAACTAACTGGATTCCAAGAGAAGGCAAACGTGCGAGGGGGTGACAGAAATTTAGGTGGGCAGATGACATTAAGAAGTTTGCGGGAATAAGGTGGCAAGCACAGGACCCGGTTGATTGGCGGAATATGGAAGCGGTCTTTGCCCTGCAGTGGGCAGTCAGGCTGATGATGATAATGATTCGGACAAATTTTAATATTCGAGCAAGTAACATATTACTAGACATGGGCGATTAGTTTAGCGCTCCAAATATTCAAGCGAATAAAACACTATCCGAATTTGCTTCAACAAGAATGAAAAATTTCAAGGTATTCGAAGCGAACAAGGTAGCAAATTTCAAGGTATTCGAAGCGAACAAATAGTTTACCGCAAGTAACCCACCTGAAAAGATGGCTTCACTGCAGCATGGTGCCGCGACACCATGAAACCACCTATCCAAGGAAATACTGCTGCAGAGCCACATCTGAATGTGAAATACAGATATTGCCTGTACCCAGGTTACTTTATTATTAAGTTTAAAAGCATGTTATATGGGCTTATGTGCGCTAAGCATAGCAAATTTTAAAATTTAACATATTTTACCATTTCTAACTAGCTCTCTATCAGTATTCAATTCCTGCTACTATTCAATGTTGCTTCCACTTTGTCTCTAACCAAAAAAGTGATCGACATTCGCACAAGCCTAGCTCTAAATCTTAAAAATATAGTGCAAATGAATTGCATCATGTCAAAAACGCAAATTTTTCTTTATATGCCATAAATACTATTCGAATAATTATTAGTATTTGCTTCGGACCTCAAGTTTACCATTTGCCCATCACTACGTACTATGAATGCTACGCATTCTCATTTTTAAAGTAAGGCAGCCCTATTACTTACCTGTTACGTTATGCTGAACTTTGCAGTTACTGCATACTATCATTCAGGGCATATTTACGCTGTGTTCCCATCAATCGGCGATGTATTACTATAATCACTGAGAAAAATGCATGATGCGCACTTGACCTTCACGCTCCATTTCGGCCTTATGTCCCTCACACTCAGGCAACACGAACGGTTCCTTTTTCACCAAGCTTTATTCTGCAGCTCTGTTATACAGCATGAAGGCAATTAAAACAAGATGCTGACCACGATAAAAGCAAAAAGCATGACATTTTCTCTTCTAAACTCTCTTTGTCGAGCACGACTTCAAGATTTGGTTGAAATGCTCATAGCAGGGTCTGCTATCCGCAGGAAATGTTTTCTCCCTAAGCCCGAGGAGAGGTTCATAAACCCTTTAAGGCACCATAATAAGAAAGCAAATGTTTTACTTGCGTGTCATTAGTGGCACTATTTCTCAAATACAGGGTCATCATTCGGCACCTGCACTATCTAAAAAAAAAATATTGCTTACAAAGAATCCCTGCAAATCAAACCATGAAACCAGGGCACTCAAACATGGAACTTTTGTACACTACTACTGATTTCAGATGCGTACAATATTTCTTTAGCTACCTCCAAGTCATTTGACTTGACAGATGAGCTAGTTAATCAAGCGGTATCAAACAATGCATGCACATGCAAGAAACGATCTTAACTGGCAGTGATGTCACACACATAAGCGATGTCAGTGTAGTGCACATGTACATCAGATAAACATAAATAATAATAACAGTTGGGGTTTTACATCCAAAAAAATCCCGACATGATTATGCGGGACATCGTAGTGGAGGGCTCAGGCTCAAGAAATTTTGACGATCTGGTGTTTGTTAATTGTGTACCTACACCTAGGTAGATAGGCCTCGAGTATTTTGCCTGCATCGAAATGCAACCGCCACGGCCAGGATTATTTCTCACGGCCAGTTAAACATAAGTAAAGATGTTTTCACAGCAAAAGCATGATACCAGGGGCATAGCCAGAAACTTGGTTCAATCAAAGTTTATGCAAGGTTGTGCACGTGTTTGTATGTATGTGTGTATATACACATGCAAAACTGAACAATTTGGGGGGAGGAGAGCCTGCTGGCGCTAGCACAACAAAAGCGCAATGGCAACTATGACGTCATGATTTAGCTGTGCATCTCAGAGCTCGGCTGTAGTGTTGATGTCACGGAAGTTTGCAATCACCTGCAGGTCACTTTGTATGATGTCAATGTTGTGAGGTGCAGTGTATAGCACTGGATCAGGCACACAAACTTCAAAATGCATATAAATTATCTTCCAAGCTATATTCGCTGTTCAGATTTGGCAGATGATACACGCATGTGATATGGTGTAAAATCCCGAGCAAGCGCCCCCACTGCGGTGAAAGATAATCTGACGAGATTTGCCGGGAGGGGGCCTTGCTCCGTCACGGGGCAAAATTGAAGTTGGCGGCGGAAAAGCTGCACATGTTTTCAATTAAGTGCTTTATTGAATAGGCATGCATTCACTGTCGTTAATCGCCCTCATCGGGTGAATAAAAACAGTGAATCAAACAGTGAAAATGGCGGGAGAGGAGAGAGGGGTATCGGTCATTGGCGCATATTTCACATCTCCCAAAAAGGGCAGGGGGGCGCTTGCTCGGTATTTTACGGTACGCATCCCACAGGCTATTTAGCCACGAAATTTGGTGTCAGTACCCCTTTAACACTGCACATGGGCACTTGCCTCAGAAAGTAGGGTACAAAACTTTTAAAGGGACCAAGAACTAGGCAGAACATATGATTAGATCACGGTAGAAATGAAAAGACGGTGAAATATAGTGACAGATTCTAGCATCCTTTTCGCATTGTGAGTAGGATCTATATATTTACAACGTGCTTAAAAGTAACAAAAACCAGTATGTTGCGCAGCCTAGTGGAAGAGCCTTGAAGCTGGTTTATGAAGTCGGACACTTTGCTGCAAGCAGTCACGTAGTCTGATGCTATCATGCGCACCATAATTGGTCCTCACAGTTAGAGTATGCATATTATACTCTTAACTTTGAGTACGAGGTAAAAGGAGCCCCACAGTGAGAAGTTGCACTACCTTCACTGCCGCCACTGGCCCATGTCGAGCCGTGGCACATGCGCATAGAGTGCACACATGCGCAGTAAACGCCGCACTCGAACACGAACTGCTCTTGTGCTCACTGTTTGCAGCATGTGTTGTCAAGTGTGTATAAGACTTCATATTCGCCGCATATAAAAAAATTCTGATGAAAAATGTTTCACGGCGCTTTCCACGTTACCATTCCATGGCTATACACTTTCACCAGTTAGCTTTCCGTTGCGCTAAAGAGAATAGGTGCCCTAAATATTGACTGTCAGTCCCTTTAAAAATATCTTGCGCGCAAGCATGTACATTCAGACCCACAGGTGTGCTGGTTGCTTGCTTCTTTCCCTCTGTAACTGCACATTAAAATTACCAAAGCCACCTGAATAAACTGAATGCAAGAGAATGTACATCATCAAGAGCACAATTTTTCAAAATAAAGCAAATCTTTCTCAATAGCTCCTTTTCCAGAGATTCTGGATTGTAGTGTGAGCATGCAGTCCTCGAATAATGTGCACTGTCATGAAGTCACAAGGGCTTCCGACAAATGAAGATGATACAGTAGTGTGCCAAAGTAGCCAAGATCAGACTTATCTGCAAGAACAGCCAGAGAGAGTCACATAGCTTTAGACATTGAACTGGACAGTCCACTGCCGTAGGGCAATGTACTGTGCAGGTCACATGCTTGTCCAGAAATGAAAAAGCTCCCCAAATCCAGTCCTTGGATTGTGGTTCTTCTGTGGCCCTTTCCAACATGAAACCAGTCTGTCTAGGCTGGCGAAGCAAGATGATTCGCCTAAGTAGTGGTAACTTACTACATGCTCTACGGAAAAACAGGTTTCTCCACTGGTCCTCGCTTACAGTGTGGGGTCAGGAATTTTTGTCACTGTGACACAATTAATAAAATTTGACAATGATAAATGGGTAGTATATAGTGCAATATTTTTCGTGAGAACTATGCATAATGAAAGACATACCATAAGACGTAACAAACTTATTTAACGTCAAGGAATCTTTTGTGTCCTTCCTGTCCAAATATGACATATGAAGTTAACGTGTTGAAACATTAGTTGTGAAACTAACCTAAGGTGCAGTGAGTTTTGTACTGAGTTTTTAGCTCACCATCAGGCACTCAGTGTGTTCACTCAAGAAGCCTAAAATAAGGAAGGACAGCAATTTTCCAACCTTCCACAAAGTGTCTGGCATAACAAAAAAGAATGCGTCATTAAAAGTGCCAAATCAACTGATGTAACATTTAGTAAATGAACTTTTCCAAATACATAACATTCACTATGGTCCAACGGTGGCCGTATCAAAAGAACAAGAAGGATAACAACACTCGAAAGCAGTGTAACAGGAAAGCACCAGCACTTCAGAGGTGGTTTTATCGTCAAAGGAGCAAGAAGCACAACCCCAAGAGAAAAGCAATGCATCAATGCCAGCTTCTCCACGTGACGCTTGTGCTCTGTGGTGCAGCACAGGAATGCACCAGTGATGGTCGTATTATCAAAGGAACTAAAAGCACAATCCAGAACAGCAATGCATCAATGCCAGCTTCTCCACGTGACGCTTGTGCTCTGTGGTGCAGCACAGGAATGCACCAGCGATGGTCGTATTATCAAAGGAACTAAAAGCACAATCCAGAACAGCAATGCATCAATGCCAGCTTCTCCACGTGACGCTTGTGCTCTGTGGTGCAGCACAGGAATGCACCAGCGATGGTCGTATTATTAAAGGAACTAAAAGCACAATCCAGAACAGCAAAGCATCAATGCCAGCTTCTCCACGTGACGCTTGTGCTCTGTGGTGCAGCACAGGAATGCACCAGCGATGGTCGTATTATCAAAGGAACTAAAAGCACAATCCAGAACAGCAATGCATCAATGCCAGCTTCTCCACGTGACGCTTGTGCTCTGTGGTGCAGCACAGGAATGCACCAGCGATGGTCGTATTATCAAAGGAACTAAAAGCACAATCCAGAACAGCAATGCATCAATGCCAGCTTCTCCACGTGACGCTTGTGCTCTGTGGTGCAGCACAGGAATGCACCAGCGATGGTCGTATTATTGAAGGAACTAAAAGCACAATCCAGAACAGCAAAGCATCAATGCCAGCTTCTCCACGTGACGCTTGTGCTCTGTGGTGCAGCACAGGAATGCACCAGCGATGGTCGCGTTATCAAAGGAACTAAAAGCACAATCCAGAACAGCAATGCATCAATGCCAGCTTCTCCACGTGACGCTTGTGCTCTGTGGTGCAGCACAGGATGCACCAGCGATGGTTGTATTATCAAAGGAACTAAAAGCACAATCCAGAACAGCAAAGCATCAATGCCAGCTTCTCCACGTGACGCTTGTGCTCTGTGGTGCAGCACAGGAATGCACCAGCGATGGTCGTATTATCAAAGGAACTAAAAGCACAATCCAGAACAGCAAAGCATCAATGCCAGCTTCTCCACGTGACGCTTGTGCTCTGTGGTGCAGCACAGGAATGCACCAGCGATGGTCGTATTATCAAAGGAACTAAAAGCACAATCCAGAACAGCAATGCATCAATGCCAGCTTCTCCACGTGACGCTTGTGCTCTGTGGTGCAGCACAGGAATGCACCAGCGATGGTCGTATTATCAAAGGAACTAAAAGCACAATCCAGAACAGCAAAGCATCAATGCCAGCTTCTCCACGTGACGCTTGTGCTCTGTGGTGCAGCACAGGAATGCACCAGTGATGGTCGTATTATCAAAGGAACTAAAAGCACAATCCAGAACAGCAATGCATCAATGCCAGCTTCTCCACGTGACGCTTGTGCTCTGTGGTGCAGCACAGGAATGCACCAGCGATGGTCGTATTATTAAAGGAACTAAAAGCACAATCCAGAACAGCAAGCATCAATGCCAGCTTCTCCACGTGACGCTTGTGCTCTGTGGTGCAGCACAGGAATGCACCAGCGATGGTCGTATTATCAAAGGAACTAAAAGCACAATCCAGAACAGCAATGCATCAATGCCAGCTTCTCCACGTGACGCTTGTGCTCTGTGGTGCAGCACAGGAATGCACCAGCGATGGTCGTATTATCAAAGGAACTAAAAGCACAATCCAGAACAGCAATGCATCAATGCCAGCTTCTCCACGTGACGCTTGTGCTCTGTGGTGCAGCACAGGAATGCACCAGCGATGGTCGTATTATCAAAGGAACTAAAAGCACAATCCAGAAAAGCAATGCATCAATGCCAGCTTCTCCACGTGACGCTTGTGCTCTGTGGTGCAGCACAGGAATGCACCAGCGATGGTCGTATTATCAAAGGAACTAAAAGCACAATCCAGAAAAGCAATGCATCAATGCCAGCTTCTCCACGTGACGCTTGTGCTCTGTGGTGCAGCACAGGAATGCACCAGCGATGGTCGTATTATCAAAGGAACTAAAAGCACAATCCAGAACAGCAAAGCATCAATGCCAGCTTCTCCACGTGACTCTTGTGTTCTGTGGTGCAGCACAGGAATGCACCAGCGATGGTCGTATTATCAAAGGAACTAAAAGCACAATCCAGAACAGCAATGCATCAATGCCAGCTTCTCCACGTGACGCTTGTGCTCTGTGGTGCAGCACAGGAATGCACCAGTGATGGTCGTATTATCAAAGGAACTAAAAGCACAATCCAGAACAGCAATGCATCAATGCCAGCTTCTCCACGTGACGCTTGTGCTCTGTGGTGCAGCACAGGAATGCACCAGTGATGGTCGTATTATCAAAGGAACTAAAAGCACAATCCAGAACAGCAATGCATCAATGCCAGCTTCTCCACGTGACGCTTGTGCTCTGTGGTGCAGCACAGGAATGCAACAGCGATGGTCGTATTATCAAAGGAACTAAAAGCACAATCCAGAACAGCAAAGCATCAATGCCAGCTTCTCCACGTGACGCTTGTGCTCTGTGGTGCAGCACAGGAATGCACCAGCGATGGTCGTATTATCAAAGGAACTAAAAGCACAATCCAGAACAGCAAAGCATCAATGCCAGCTTCTCCACGTGACGCTTGTGCTCTGTGGTGCAGCACAGGAATGCACCAGCGATGGTCGTATTATCAAAGGAACTAAAAGCACAATCCAGAACAGCAATGCATCAATGCCAGCTTCTCCACGTGACGCTTGTGCTCTGTGGTGCAGCACAGGAATGCACCAGCGATGGTCGTATTATCAAAGGAACTAAAAGCACAATCCAGAACAGCAATGCATCAATGCCAGCTTCTCCACGTGACGCTTGTGCTCTGTGGTGCAGCACAGGAATGCACCAGCGATGGTCGTATTATTAAAGGAACTAAAAGCACAATCCAGAACAGCAAAGCATCAATGCCAGCTTCTCCACGTGACGCTTGTGCTCTGTGGTGCAGCACAGGAATGCACCAGCGATGGTCGTATTATCAAAGGAACTAAAAGCACAATCCAGAACAGCAATGCATCAATGCCAGCTTCTCCACGTGACGCTTGTGCTCTGTGGTGCAGCACAGGAATGCACCAGCGATGGTTGTATTATCAAAGGAACTAAAAGCACAATCCAGAACAGCAATGCATCAATGCCAGCTTCTCCACGTGACGCTTGTGCTCTGTGGTGCAGCACAGGAATGCACCAGCGATGGTCGTATTATTAAAGGAACTAAAAGCACAATCCAGAACAGCAAAGCATCAATGCCAGCTTCTCCACGTGACGCTTGTGCTCTGTGGTGCAGCACAGGAATGCACCAGCGATGGTCGTATTATCAAAGGAACTAAAAGCACAATCCAGAACAGCAATGCATCAATGCCAGCTTCTCCACGTGACGCTTGTGCTCTGTGGTGCAGCACAGGAATGCACCAGCGATGGTCGTATTATCAAAGGAACTAAAAGCACAATCCAGAACAGCAATGCATCAATGCCAGCTTCTCCACGTGACGCTTGTGCTCTGTGGTGCAGCACAGGAATGCACCAGCGATGGTCGTATTATTAAAGGAACTAAAAGCACAATCCAGAACAGCAATGCATCAATGCCAGCTTCTCCACGTGACGCTTGTGCTCTGTGGTGCAGCACAGGAATGCACCAGCGATGGTCGTATTATCAAAGGAACTAAAAGCACAATCCAGAACAGCAATGCATCAATGCCAGCTTCTCCACGTGACGCTTGTGCTCTGTGGTGCAGCACAGGAATGCACCAGCGATGGTCGTATTATCAAAGGAAATAAAAGCACAATCCAGAACAGCAATGCATCAATGCCAGCTTCTCCACGTGACGCTTGTGCTCTGTGGTGCAGCACAGGAATGCACCAGCGATGGTCGTATTATCAAAGGAACTAAAAGCACAATCCAGAACAGCAATGCATCAATGCCAGCTTCTCCACGTGACGCTTGTGCTCTGTGGTGCAGCACAGGAATGCACCAGCGATGGTCGTATTATCAAAGGAACTAAAAGCACAATCCAGAACAGCAATGCATCAATGCCAGCTTCTCCACGTGACGCTTGTGCTCTGTGGTGCAGCACAGGAATGCACCAGCGATGGTCGTATTATCAAAGGAACTAAAAGCACAATCCAGAACAGCAAAGCATCAATGCCAGCTTCTCCACGTGACGCTTGTGCTCTGTGGTGCAGCACAGGAATGCACCAGCGATGGTCGTATTATCAAAGGAACTAAAAGCACAATCCAGAACAGCAATGCATCAATGCCAGCTTCTCCACGTGACGCTTGTGCTCTGTGGTGAAGCACAGGAATGCACCAGCGATGGTCGTATTATTAAAGGAACTAAAAGCACAATCCAGAACAGCAAAGCATCAATGCCAGCTTCTCCACGTGACGCTTGTGCTCTGTGGTGCAGCACAGGAATGCACCAGCGATGGTCGTATTATCAAAGGAACTAAAAGCACAATCCAGAACAGCAATGCATCAATGCCAGCTTCTCCACGTGACGCTTGTGCTCTGTGGTGCAGCACAGGAATGCACCAGCGATGGTCGTATTATCAAAGGAACTAAAAGCACAATCCAGAACAGCAATGCATCAATGCCAGCTTCTCCACGTGACGCTTGTGCTCTGTGGTGCAGCACAGGAATGCACCAGCGATGGTCGTATTATCAAAGGAACTAAAAGCACAATCCAGAACAGCAATGCATCAATGCCAGCTTCTCCACGTGACGCTTGTGCTCTGTGGTGCAGCACAGGAATGCACCAGCGATGGTCGTATTATTAAAGGAACTAAAAGCACAATCCAGAACAGCAAAGCATCAATGCCAGCTTCTCCACGTGACGCTTGTGCTCTGTGGTGCAGCACAGGAATGCACCAGCGATGGTCGTATTATCAAAGGAACTAAAAGCACAATCCAGAACAGCAATGCATCAATGCCAGCTTCTCCACGTGACGCTTGTGCTCTGTGGTGCAGCACAGGAATGCACCAGCGATGGTCGTATTATCAAAGGAACTAAAAGCACAATCCAGAACAGCAAAGCATCAATGCCAGCTTCTCCACGTGACGCTTGTGCTCTGTGGTGCAGCACAGGAATGCACCAGCGATGGTCGTATTATCAAAGGAACTAAAAGCACAATCCAGAACAGCAATGCATCAATGCCAGCTTCTCCACGTGACGCTTGTGCTCTGTGGTGCAGCACAGGAATGCACCAGCGATGGTCGTATTATCAAAGGAACTAAAAGCACAATCCAGAACAGCAATGCATCAATGCCAGCTTCTCCACGTGACGCTTGTGCTCTGTGGTGCAGCACAGGAATGCACCAGCGATGGTCGTATTATCAAAGGAACTAAAAGCACAATCCACAACAGTAAAGCATCAATGCCAGCTTCTCCACGTGACGCTTGTGCTCTGTGGTGCAGCACAGGAATGCACCAGCGATGGTCGTACTATCAAAGGAACTAAAAGCACAATCCAGAACAGCAATGCATCAATGCCAGCTTCTCCACGTGACGCTTGTGCTCTGTGGTGCAGCACAGGAATGCACCAGCGATGGTCGTATTATCAAAGGAACTAAAAGCACAATCCAGAACAGCAATGCATCAATGCCAGCTTCTCCACGTGACGCTTGTGCTCTGTGGTGCAGCACAGGAATGCACCAGTGATGGTCGTATTATCAAAGGAACTAAAAGCACAATCCAGAACAGCAATGCATCAATGCCAGCTTCTCCACGTGACGCTTGTGCTCTATGGTGCAGCACAGGAATGCACCAGCGATGGTCGTATTATCAAAGGAACTAAAAGCACAATCCAGAACAGCAAAGCATCAATGCCAGGTTCTCCACGTGACGCTTGTGCTCTGTGGTGCAGCACAGGAATGCACCAGCGATGGTCGTATTATCAAAGGAACTAAAAGCACAATCCAGAACAGCAATGCATCAATGCCAGCTTCTCCACGTGACGCTTGTGCTCTGTGGTGCAGCACAGGAATGCACCAGTGATGGTCGTATTATCAAAGGAACTAAGAGCAACGCATCAATGCCAGCTTCTCCACGTGACGATTGTGCTCTGTGGCGCAGCACAGGAATGCACCAGCGCTTCAATGATCACATCATGTTTTCATAAGATATGGAAGCGGATGTGCGTCTCCTTCCTGAAAAAAGTTCAGAAATTGTTTATCAATTTGAGTGAAATACGAAAATGAAATAATGTTGGCAACGGCCTCCAGTCAGTGGAGCCAGATACAGTGTCAATGCCATCACAAAATGACGACGGGGCACACTTTTTCATGTTTGGATAGGTTCATTGTGTCCTAGCTCACCATAATTTCGTGCGCAGATGCAACCTGTGAGTCGCGTCAGTTCTCAATTATGAAAGCTCATTTCAAAAGGAAGTTATCCTGCATGCAGAAAGAAGACAGCTGCATTGCATTATTTTTGCACGCTGACGGCCTGTGACTGAGTAGCAGAGGGATGAGATCTTCAAGTGTACGTTGGTCAGGAAGATTTTATGGGACGAAAACAGGAAAATATGTGGACCTCAGAGACTAGCTTGCTTACAATCTCAAGCAACTCCATAAAGACAGACCTTGCCAAGGTAAGAGCTCTTGAATATCCCTGTGATCAAGCCCTATTCAGAAGCGATTCTAAAGGTATGAAAACTACATCAGTGAAGAAAATGAACTGCGAGGAGGTAAATGTCCCATTTCACGAATGGCACAGTGTGCTCACTCTCTCTAAGGAGCACATCAGCTTTATATTAAAAAGCTGGTATCTTACACTGTTACATTTTTTGTTGAACTTGCGAGAGCCGGGTTTACTTTAGATTATAGTGAATGTGGTATTTTATACATTTCTCGGTGGTCCTCGGTTGGTAAGAGAGAGGTGCGGAGTAGGCATAAATTTTCCTCATATAATGAAGGTTTTTTGTGAATTATTTCTGTGTGTTTTCCCGAGACCACACCAATTCATCATAAAATACAGGTCATCACATAACTGGGGGATGTATAGTCAAGGTTACACTGTAGAATGATATGCACATTTAAGTAGACTAATGCAGCAAAATGTGTAATATCACAAGTATTAATGTGCTGCACGTAATGAGAATCATTGAACACACGTACACAGTGCTAGACTAAACAGCTGTATGATGTGGTGTATATAGGAGGGTAAGGGAAAGAATACGTGCCACAACTCTCGAGGATATGCCAATAGCATAGTTTATAGAAACTGCACGAAGGCATTGACTGAAGCACACAATTACACAATACAGAGGCACAAAGGTAACAAACATGCTTTCACACTGTGATGGAATATATTGCAACAAGGTCGACAATTTGGCTAGTTGGTAAGGTTCCATTATGGTTAAACAGCGCAGAAAACACGGATGAAGAAGGAGAGACAATGACACATCGTTGTGTCTCCTACTTCATCCATGTTTTTTGCGCTGCTTTAACCATAATGAGATGGAATGACTGAGGCTGTGGGCCCCTCACCAAGGAATGCAACAGGCACTGAAGCACACTCACTGAAGTAGATATATTTACAGGTTCACAAAACTTGTTCACAAAATCGTGTAGTCCCACTGGCTACATGAGAGTTTCTAAGAATTGAAATGTCTCTGATCGAGCTTTCCTTTGTTGTGGGAGCCTATTGACACGTTGAGAGCGATGGTGTTACGTGGAAGCGTTGCCTGGCTCGTGGACGTCACCACGAGCACAACGCGACTTGAAGCCGCAGCAGTGACAGTAATCCCTCCACTGTAACTTCAGAAGTTGCACGGAAGCTCCAGATGCTATGCTTGTCACTGGCAACAAGACCACACTCTAATCACGGTAACGTTTACGACAGCATAAAAAGACATGTAACTTATAATGTATAAGTTACATGGCTGTTACAGCAATTTTATCTTTGTGTTTTCTTCATTTCCCTCTCTCATAAAGGTTACATCGACAGTAGCGTGCCAAGTTAAAAGCTAAAACACCGCGATGAGCATTGTAACCTTTATATGGTAACTTATAAAAGCGCAATGACTCATCCGTCAGGGGACCTACACTATGGAGTGGAAGTTTATTGATCAATGTGTCACATCGCGATCTGTCTGGTTCAAGGCTGGCTTCATCAATTGAACAGCGGATGATTTACACACAGAACGGGTCTTGATAGCAGAAAAGCAAATCACAGAAGCAGCGATTTTACATTGCGGCATACTGAGGCAAGCGATGGTGGGGTATGAACTAAAACTGGAGTTCAATAAGGTGAGCCCGCTTCCAAAACCCGTGATTTATGAAGTGACATAATCTGCACAGACATCGGCAGGAGCACAAGAACGAAAAACTATCGTATGTTGGTCAAATGTTTGTGCTAAATAACTTATTAGGTAGCTCTTATATCTATTTTGCTTTTAAGCCGCAGAAGTAATTAATTTGCCTCCGGGAAGCTTCGCATACGGCGACAAGATAAAGTACTGTGAGCACACAACAACCGACCAAATTAAACTGACGATGCGATCGAAGAACCATCCCGTGGCGCAAGAAAAATATTTTTCCGAGACTCGCAATACAATTTATTCGACTTTCGCTGTCGTGTTTTCTAGTTTTTTTTCTTTTTTTCGCGTTATAATTAACGGATCGTAAAGTGCAGCAAACGTCACGGGACAACATAGCACGAAACACGCTTAACCGTCATCAATTCGCCAACACGGGAGACAAAGATGCCGCTGAGTTCACAAAACAGCGTGGGACGGCCGCTCCAGTAGAGAGGCCGCGTAGAGAGATGTATGAGCTCGCTGTGAGTAACAAATGTGGCGTCCTCAAGGCGCCGCTTCAACTTTATCGAACCAGGGACGGCGTCATCCCTCCTAGGCTTTGCACAGCTTGAGGTGTATGCCGGGAAGAGAATTCGAATGCGAGGCGGTTGGTGCGGTTATTGACATGGTTATTGAAGTCGCGTTTGTGCAGTGCTGCTCTTTGTTCCATCGATTTAACCAGGTTTTACGCTCCGCGCTTTGTTGACGTGCGTGGTCTAATCGTGTTGTGTACGTGAGTGGCGTGTAACTAGTGATACAGCACGCAAGGACAGTCATTAACGTGCGCGATCCGCCGCCACTCAGCCACGACGCATTGCAACGGGCCCGTTCAGTGTGCTGCGCGGCCGTTGCGACGAGCGGCATTGCTGATTCTTCGCTTGCCTGAGACTGGCAATTGTCGAGCGGGTTGCATCCGTTGTTACGTTGCCCGAAGACAGTAGTAAATGTGATTTGCAGGTAAGCAATATTCTCTCTTCAGTACGTTGTTTGCTTGTGTATGTGTACTTATGTCTCGTGTTTACCTGAATTCATGCTCATGCTTACGCTACTGTACGAGATGGGTCGTGTGATACTTTTATGTAATCGTGTCATACTTTTATGTTTTAAATAAATCGTGTCATACTTTTATGTAATGCACTGTTATTGGCAGTATTTGCTCTGCGTTTGACATTACAAGATGAGTTTTTGGGCGTATATTATCAAACATCCGACTAAGATCATTCGTTATCATACACGTTTATGTGAGAAGAGATGAAGGACAGAAGTTTAACCCTTCTTGCTGTCGCTGTCTTGGTACCTTCAACACGCTCGATGAAGGCTGCAATCACGGTGTGAAATACTGTAGGCGGCATAAACAAACTGCCCCAGATCAGCTTTGCCCAGACGAGCCCTGCGTGCGCAGTAACTCGCTCCTGTCAATGGCAGTCTGGGCTGTTTGTCATGTCGGTCATGTCCTTATCACCGGTACATGATATTTCGTGGCGTCTATACGCAACGTGTCGGCTAATTCAACTCTTCGCCATGCTTCAAACTCTGCTGCGGTTGTTTTAGGTGGACGAGTGAGGGTTTAAGGCGGTAATGCGGGCTAGTTGGTTGTGATCACTGGTGTTCATTTCGGTAGCGCAAAGAAAATTAGACACATTAAAAAAAAAAAAAAAGCCCTCGTAGAGTGATGTAGCGCGTCGCGCCTGTGCAACGGGTTTTTGTGTGTTTCCTTGCAGTAAAGTCAGTTGATGTTTAGCGCCCGTCCTTTCTACATGTCCTCTCTTGTCTTTAATTGTTTTGCGCTACCGAAATGAATAAAGCTTTAAGTACCCGAAAGACAATGAAATGGCTTTAAGAGTGCGTTTTAAGTGTAGTTTTAAGTGTCTTAAAGGAAATCACAGCATCCTTCCGTGTGTAGCTGAATGTAGCAAATCCGAGGCACTGCGCCAACCGAAATAAACATTTAATACACACACACACAAAAGGACGTTTATGACGTGAAAAAATAAATTGTTAAATCCAGTGCTTTGGCTGTGCACGTTTCAGGGGACACGTAATCGACTGGGGGAAGGCACGTGCTCGCGCTAGAGAAAAATGACTGTCACGACGTCTTTATCTCGAGTCGCTCTTGATACCGACCACTCCGTGTGTGTGCGTGCGTACGTGTGTGTGTGTGTGTGTGTGCTCGTGCGCGTGTGTGTGTGTGTGCTCGCGCGTGCGTGCGTGTGCGCGCGTGTGTGTGAGCTCGCGTGTGCGTATGTGCTCGCGCGTGTGCTCGTGCGCGCGTGTGTGTGTGCTCGCGTGTGCGTATGTGCTCGCGCGTGCGTGTGTGTGTGTGTGTGTGTGCTCGCGCGAGCGCGTGTGCGTGTGTGCTCGTGTGTGTGTGTTTGTGCTCGCGTGTGTGTGTGTGTGCTCGCGCGTACGTGTGTGTGCGCGTGTGTGTGTGCTCGCGTGTGCGTATGTGCTCGCGCCTGTGTGTGCTCGCGTGTGCGTATGTGCCCGCGCGTGCGTGTGTGTGTGTGTGCTCGCGCGAGCGCGTGTGCGTGTGTGCTCGCGTGTGTGTGTTTGCGCTCGCGCGTGTGTGTGTGTTTGCTCGCGTGCGTGCGTGCGCGCGCGTGTGTGTGTGTGCTCGCGTGTGTGTGTGTGTGCTCGCGCGTGTGCGTGTGTGCTCGCGTGTGTGTGCGCTCGCGCGTGTGTGCGCGTGCGTTTGCTCGCGTGTGTGCTCGTGCGCGTGCGTGCGTGTGCGCGCACACGGGAGTGTGCTCGTGCGCGTGTGTGTCGTGCGCGTGTGTGCTCGCGTGTGTGTGTGTGCTCGCGCGTGCGTGTGTGTGTGTTTGCTCGCGTGTGTGCTCGCGCGTGCATGCGTGTGTGTGAGTGCGCGCGCGCGTGTGTGCTCGTGCGCGTGTGTTTGCTCGCGTGTGTGCTCGCGCGCGCGCGTGTGTGTGTGCTCGCGCGTGCGTGTGTGCTCGCGTGTGTGTGTGTGCGCTCGCGCGTGCGTGTGTGTGCGCGCGTGTGTGTCGAGTGCGTGTGTGTGTGTATGTGTGTGTGTGCTTTTTGCTTTAGTCGGCTCAGTGCCTCGGGTTTTCAACGTCACCACGTATCAACCCAACCAGAGGGGCTTCCGTCAGACTTCAAACTTCTGCGTCTTGACCTAACTTGAAACCTTACCAAAAATATATGCTGAAGTCATCTTCATTCCATAGTTGCACTCATACAGATCACAATGTACGGCATTCAAAATTCAGATAATTCATGCTCATGCTTACGCTGCTGTAAGAGTTGGGTCGAGTCAGAAAAATAAATTGTCATGCTTTTACGCATCGTTGCCGGCAGTATTTGCTCTGCGTCGCTCGATTACGTCTAGCTGCTTCGCTGTCCAAACGGTGCAGCTGAGAATATGTTACGCGATAAGCGATACGCTGTGGCTTAATGATTTTTCAGATAGCACGAATGCCAGCAATGGCGCAACGTAGGAGTTCAAAGGGGGACATGGTCAGTTTGGTTACACTCTAGTTTGGTTGGTATGTCTTTCGATCTCCTTAGTTCCTTGGCGATAAAAATTTGTTCTCTGGCACTGAAATAACTTTTTTTTTGTGTTCTCGTTCTGTTCTAGGGTGCAAGCAACGTGTCATTGTGGTTATAAAAAATGAATCAGTATACATGTGATTTAACTGTCAAAGCTGGAATGTTCAAAGGTACGTAGACAACACAAATGATTTTTCTCCCGCCATATTAAATGCGTTGCGTTGGAACTGTTTACAGCATACATCCTGCCCAAGGCATGCTGGGATGATCTCCTATCAGGCAGCTTGGAAACTTCCAGACGCCGATATGCCTTACGTTCGGTGCATGCAGCCGAGGTTATGAACTGTGAAGTGGAATATGCCCCTTAAAGAAAACGAGTATATTCAAGCTCCACGCGAAATGTAAAGTATGGTCATTGAAAAATGTAAATTGTAATGTTTCTCTTTCTAATCACCTGCTGTCGTGTTTCTGCTACTAAACTGTCACTTACATTATTGTATTGCTGACTCTTGTGCTAAACAGGCTCTAAAGCATCTCTAAAGAACCTGGTCGTGTTACAAAAAAAATGCCTTGCGGTGCATTGAAGGTGTATCCTATAACGCACACACTGCTTCAATATTTGCAAAATATAGAATTTTAAGAATTACCTGTTATTACGAATACCAGCTTCTGTCAGCTTTTAAATCAGAAATACGCAGAGGAAGTATCTTTTTACGCATCTTGGCCACCTTGCAACCAAATCCTGCCAGTCGCGTTACTCGGTATACGGAGACTTGGCACGTACCTTGTCCTCGCACAAACTATGGATTTGAAACACTACGTTCCCGCCTTCCAAGTGTGATGAACAAATGGAAACTAACAATTGATAATCTGCGTATATTGTCTAAAACTGAAATGTTAAATCGGATGTGCTGATTGTGTTGTGAATGAACGTTCGGTGATTTCTGTGATGGTTATTCAGTTTTATTCTTTCATACATTGCTTTGTTATGAATATTTTTGTATGTATTTCAGTGTTGTCATTCTATTATTTGCTGTCATGGGCCACATGCGTGTTTCTTTTTGTATTGTCGCTTTCCGCTGCCTGTAATTTATGTAATTTTTGTAAATTTGTAGTTTAGATTTTTCTGGGTGAAGGGGCCAGTCAAGCTGTGAAATGCAGCTTTTTTCCCTTCGCACCAAACCACGTATACAGTGTATTTTCGTGTACTTGTCACGTGGTTAAATAAACTCAAACTCAAACTCAAATTGCATTTGGGATTAACGTGCGTTTTCAAATAAGTTTTTTGTTTTCCGATAAACGTATTGCACAGGATAGTAGATTTGAGGAACGCTTATGCATTGGTCAAGTAACACCCTTTTTTTTTGCGGGGGGGGGGGGGGGGTTGGAGTATGTGTCTCACATTACATGTTATCGGCAGTTGTGTGCAAAGTGGCAGTAACCGTTGGAATAGTGTAAAATAACGGCCCTCTTCTTTTAGGATCGACTGTCCAGCGAGGAGATTGCGGAATCAGCAAGTGACATATTGACTGATGAAACATGATGGTGCGTGCAGCAAGAGAGGGTTTGACTGCAGATCCTGACCACCTGCTCCTGTAAATTTGTACCAACCACAGGCGAAAACAAGGAGAAACGCTTTGAATACCTGCGGTCTTCTATCAGCTAGACAAGTCCCTGAAGCTTCAAATCAATAAACTTTGATGTATTCTGCTTTGGAGGTATAAAGCAATGAAATATGAATTCTTTTCGAATGGTGCATGTTTTTTTCTTCAGAAAGTTTCTTGTGAGCACGCACAACCCGAGCAACAAAAGTGAAGGACTGACAATCACCCTCTTTTTGGCTGCCATCTGGGTTTCAGCTGCCCTGCTTATGTGCAAAGTACCAGCAGTTATGGTATGCCGCACACATTAGTGTACTGAATGAGAAGCACGACGCTGATCACGTATTATTTGCAGGGGGATCCACTCAGTATGACCGCTCTACCCGTGGCCCACCAACCCAGGTGTCGCCTAACAAAGGGTATGTGCCTCTTTTTTCTTTCGATCTTCTTTCTGCGACACATTTCGGACCACTCGCTACGCGCATGATCGGCCCAGCCAAGTGTCGTCTAGCAAGAGAAGCGTGGCTCTTCCTTTGGGGCTTCTTTCTGTGCACGCCTAATCTTTTGTACTTCTTCCTGCGGCTTTGTTATGCAGCGTACAAATATGTACACAGAGTAATGAGAACTTTCACGGTGGTGTCATATGGCCTGCCCTTTCCTGAATACACACGCTGGAGCTTTGCAATAATTCTGGTACATGCATGTCTGCTTAGAGCACGACAATTTCGGTGTCCGTGGCAAGAGATGTACGCTTCCCTAATCGCAAGAAAAAACACAAAACAATTTCCTTTGGAGTTGGCTTAGAGCTTGCATGCATCATAACGTCACACCTTCGCCCACAAGCATTGCGTCGTTCAAATGCGGTCTGCCACTAAAACAATAATTAAGAAGAGCAGGTGATTGACAGATATTCTTAATCATGAGTTGTGCCATGTGTATCAGACAAGTATCCTCTCTTGATCCAATTACGTAGATGCTTAAGCATTACAATTTGCATCTCTCGAGAAAACCGCGTTCCGGCTCTTGATATGCGCTCTTGGTATTATTGTATGTTTTGCATATGCATATATTTACATTTACTGCGTGTTTTTCTGATAATATCATTCAGCATTCGTATATAATATGCACAAACCTACCAGCCAGCTACTTATTACGCGATGATTTCAGACATTTCTTTGGGTTTTGCGAGAAGTACGTAAAACTGACTTAACGTGGCGTATGGCGAGTGGTCTGTATATCAATTCTGAATATACTCTACGCCGTGAGGAGCAGTATAAATTCTCCGCGCACTTCTTTACCGCCTTCAGGAGCTTCCCTGCTTTGTCAACTTCCCATTTTGTCAGTATCCACGTTTCCAATGCTGATCCCGTATTTGAAGGTGAACAAAATGGCAAATAGCCCTATAACAAATAGACGGCTGGTACTCATTATCAGATAACACATAGTTTGATAAGCACGAATCACACAGTCAAAATGAAATTGCACCGACAGGAAAAAATAATTGATGTGTTATAATCAGGCCAACCTGCTTAAACTGCATAGAAGTTGGACCAAGAGAGGATTGCCTGACACTTATATCATGGTACTGTTATAAAATCTCCGGTCCTCACTGATATTGACGGGCCGACCACATTTTAATAATAATCGCGGCTGATCATTACTGTAGTGAATGCTAACTCCAAATCGCCTCGAATATGCGAATGTTTTGTTAGCTGCCTCTTCTAATGAGCGAAGGCGACGCGTTTGGCCTCGGTCACCGCAGTTGTCACGTTCTATAAGCAGTCATGCATTTGAATTATTACAATGCGCCATCGCGTGTGTTCCGAGAAGCACCTTCCATGTGACACCTTCCGCAAAGGTTCGCATTTCTTAGCGTACGTATATAGACGGTGTATTAAAACCGCACAAGGAAGCGCGGAAAAAACACGAGGCATGCGCAGCACGAAATGCGAAAGAGTGGAAGGCTGTGCTTCCGTTGCTGTGGCACAACTGGCTGATCCAAGCATGTGATGAGCGTAACCTCCTGGAATGTGTCGAAGAAAGAAGAGCGAAGGAAAGAAGAGGCGCAGAGCGGTGGCCGTATAAAATCTCCTGCAAGCCGTTTTGTGTAAACACTATACCGTGTACTGTACAACGTAACCTATATTTTTACGTGAGAATGCTCGATACTATGAACGGGTACTAAATGTTACTAGATAACTTCTATTTTATAAGTACACAAATTTGTGAAAATGTGCACCTTTAGTAAACGTTACCGTGCTTAGAGTGCAGAAAAGCAGCAGCCACCTTGCCGGGTCCCTGGATCAGTTGGCAGCAGGAGCAGAGGCCCTTGTCGTTAGCTGTCCTGAAAGAGTGAGCCGCCTGCGACCTCGTCTGGCTCAGGATCAGTTGAACATCTTGCCTACATGGTGCCCTGGTAGAGTAGACCACCTCGCCCGGACCCTGGAACAGTTTCCCAGCAGGGGCACAGCCCTTGGATGCTTAACAGCAGCATGTTGACATCTGGCTCTATTTTTGTCATTTATACGAATAAACCGATCAAATTTAGCATGCAGATGTGATTTGTCATACTGATGTCATAACTGAAATTGGTTTTTGAAAAATGTTATAGTTTTTGAGTTAGAACACTTAAATAGACCCTTACTGTCATCCCCAAATGAATTAATGTGTTCGTCAAGACTCTCTGCATTACCATATTCCCAAAGGGCTCATTCTGTGCTTAAAGCTACTGATTTACTTTTAGGTGTTCGAATGAGCAAGAAAATATTCCTGAAACATCCTACATGTTTTAGCAACAACTTTCGTGTAAGCACACTAGTAGAGCACGATTTTCTCAATTTCTACTACATATTTTCTTCTAATATTTCACTGACATAAAAGAAAGTCCAAGGGTCACAAAAAAAAGAAATTGAGCAACAGAAAATTTGAACTAAATTTATCATTACCACTGCTACATCCTGCCTTAAGTTCACGAGGCATAAATGCTACAGTGAGAAGACAAAAGCAGAATGAAAACTCAGCTTTTTTTATTTTGGGTGACTCCTACATCTAAGTGGTTTGGGTAAACTTCCTTTGTCACTGAAGTGAAAGTTGTTTCATGCAGACACAAAGCAATTGCCACAACGCATCTGCATTTTCGTGCAACACCAAAGAGCGCAGGGCTATCCGTGCAGTTCACCACACAGATGGCCCTTCTTTCTTTGATCTCAAAAAAGATGACTAAAAATGAGATACAGGTCGAAAAACCAAGATCCAAAATGTAAGGAACATACCTCAGTTGTCATGAATCTTGGTGATAGGTTTATGTTGATGGTATGCACTTTCTCAGAATACTTAATCCACTAGTAAAGCCTCTTCCATGAAGACATGTACATGCATTGCATCATCGAGCAGTTTTCCTGTCTTTAAGTTAGCGCCGTAGAAGAAGCAATCTATCAGCTGGAATTCTTGAAATCCACCTGTTCTTATTATGGGCTCGCTTTTGTAGAGCCATGATAAATGCCCCAGCGATGAGCGTGGTCAAACTTGTTGAGATAGGCTCATTGCAAGCAAAACTCAATACAGTCACTCACCCATGCCGTTGTCATCGGCTTCTAGCTACCGGCCCGTAAGCCTGAGGGTGGCAAACTGCACTCTACTTCTCTGCAGTGCACGCCGTTTTGCTTGCTAAACATGACAGAGCAGGTAATCACCTCTGTTGTGTGTTCCCAGCCAGTGCATTTTCTGCCGTCACGTTTCCCCGAAGGCGATGGAGGTCTCGTGAAAGGGAGCATGTGCGCTGATATGAGGGACTGTGGCAGCTGCTAACAATTAAAAGTCATTCCATGGCTAACCCAAATGAAAACATGGTGTTCAAAAACAGTAGAAAACAGCCCGGTCACCTGCCACTGCTTGTGCCACCTGCCCACATAAACCGCAATGTATGCCATATTCAACTGGGCTGCTGGAGGTGAGTGTTACTATGGCGGCTCTTAGCATATGAACGGTGCCCATGAAGACAAAAATATATTTACATAAAAATTAAGGCAGCTTCACGCTAGTGGTGCCAAGCCTGAAGGAAGTGTGGAGCTGGGCAGCCTTCTCTGTTTCCCTTTATTTTTATTTTTCTTTCTTCACCTCTTTCTTTTTCTCTTTATTTCTTAACGCGCTAGCATTAAAGAGCTCGTTTCACAGAAATTTCCATGTCGGCGTTGTTGGTTGTTAGCGAAAAATTGGTGTTGTCCAGGAGTGAAAGTTCGAGCTAGGTGCAAATAAACAATAAAAAATCTTCAGCCTGAGTGCAAATCGAAGCCAGGCCTTCTGCGTGGCAAGCAAGAGTTCTACCGCAGAGGAAGCCATCACTTGGAACTCCTTCAGAAAAACTCTATACTATACAAATGCTGAATATAAATATTCCATAAGAACGCGTCGTGCTTATGTGCGTTTATCATTAGCTGCGACATCACACTGATTATCTGTCTTCAGAAAAACCTGGCCGCCATCAGTTGCACTGTCATGTAATACAAATGTCACTTAATGCGAGGAGTCTCCTTAACAGATGAATTGTTGCATGGCAGAAACGTATAATCGCGCTGGGGTCCAAGGCATGCGAATTGCACAAGTGAGTTTAAAGCGTTCAGACATACTTCATCATCATCAGCAGCAAAAGTATCAACAAAGTGAGCAGCTGCGTAGGTTTGCGTGATTCTTTATGGATGTGTAATGGGTACTTTGCTGATTTGCAAAAGGAAGAATCATGGCTTAGTAGGCACTCAACAACTGTACTTGCAGTAGGCATTCTAGGACTATTTTAAATTGCCAATGTTACTCGCACAGATGTTCCTTTCTTTGCGCCACGGTCGAAGTGTACAAGAAGCGAAGCCAGACTAGTGATTGAAAAGGTGGTGCGAACAGGGCCCGATTACGACATTGCATTTCTTGAGGCAAAGGTCAAGCGTCCTCCAACCTTTTCTATGTCTTTCTTTCTCTGTTTATTTCTATTTATTTTTTGCTTTCTTTCTTTATTTATTTCCATTTTTCAGTCCTTCCCTCTTTCTTTTCTATCTTTGTCTCTCTCTCTCTATTTCTTGCTTTCTCTTTTTTATCTATTTCTCTATGCTTTTCTTGCCTTTCCTTCTATCTTGCTACGCTTTACTCTTTCCCCTCCTCCTCACACTGAAATCTCTCACGCTCAGTTCCTTTTCCCACGCCCTTGGTATACGTATACTATAGAAGGCTATGTCATGCTCTGTTAGCATGCCTGGAAACCTGAGCGGTTATGACGCGCGCCCTTGGATCATGGGTATGCAAGTTGAAATCCCACCTGGTCAGAAAAAATTTTTTTTCGCCAAGAATTTTTCTCTTTCTCTCTCTCTGTATTTGTTCTCTCACCCACCAGCGTTATTGCAGGCCACGTTGCACAAGTCAGCACACGAGTTCTGGGAGCAAAGCAGGAAATGACGAAGAGAGTGAATGCCAGTTCATGATGATGATCATTTCTGTTCACACGTCATGGAAGAATACTTGGCTTAAACAGCTCCGCTGTTAAAATCTGCTCAATCCCAACATGCAACAAAGCAAGGCATAAGCTCTTCACGACAATACTACCAATCCCATGTAAATATAGCATGAGCTTGTTCAAAAAGCTTTAATCACAGTTTCACATACACGTTAATATGAAAAGCACAGAATACACCACACTGCATCCACATGTGAAGCGTTGATAATGTGCTAAAGCTGCAAGAGTTTACCACCTTTTCAAAATTTCATATTTATGAAAATCCTCTCAAGGAGGGTGTCCTGTCACGTGCAATATGACTAACAACAAGGAACATCTTGCTTAATGAGCTTCAAGATTGTCCATAGCTTCCACTTTCCTTTATTTCCACGAATAAGCATTCTTCTTTCATTTGCAATCGCACCAAAATGAGCATTCAGACATAAAAGGAAGCACAAATGGAAGCCACCTGAAATCTTGGAGTTCGTTCTGCCAAGTGCTTCGTGTTGCAGTCACAGTGAGCATGATTGTATACATGAGTATAAATGATATGAAGTTGCCTTCCATTGGCCAAACTGCGGAAATTATGAATTTGACAAACACTGAAGTTCCATTTGACAAAAAATAGGGGTCCTTATGCACAAACCACTCGAGAACAGGGACGACACAGAAAAATGGGCAGAACTGAGACCTGTCATGGGTAAAACACAATTCTTTCCCTACAACCGATTGTCAAGCAAGCTGTAAGCAAATTCTTTGGATCATTATGCTACTGTTCATTTTGTAGCTGCATGTGCCATGGACTGTGCTTTCACAAGCACAATTCTAAGTGCAAGTATAATCTTTTGCGGCAACTTACACCATCTGACAAGCATCAGCTGTCATATGGATTACCTGATGAACTAGCGTAGCAAGCTGAGACAGGTGCCAAACCTTGGTAGGCTTAACAAATATAAGGAGCAAGCAGAAGCTGTAAAAAATATAAAAGGTGCTAGTTTTATCAAAGGTGTACAAAGAAAAAATGCCAGGCCTGCACGGAAAGCGCAGCACAATCCCCTGGAAGAGCGGAAAATCTCTTGTGGCTACTAATACAGGTAAACTAGCAACGTACCCACTACATTACAAATCATAATTTTTGTGAAGTTGGGAAGCACCCACCACGACATTATTTGTCATTCTCGGGAGAAACTAGCTACCATATGTAAGGCATTACGTGCAGTTTGTTGATGCGACGGTTGATGACGATGAAGAATTATGGCTGAGCCATTTGTAACGGGTTGAAAGCTTTAAACGACCCACTAGTTGTCATTCACATCGTGTGACGCCCGGTCGTTATTTTACTCTCCCACCACGCTATATAACATAGGTGAACGTGAGAAACAGAGAGACAGGGAAAAAACTTTTTGGAGACCCTGAGGAAGCGCATCATGGGAGCATTATGGGCTTCCTTGGCAACCTATAAATGATCATAATTTTTTGAAGTAGGGAAGCAGCAACTATTTCATTTTTCGTCATTCTGCGGAGAATCGTGGTACCCCTTAAACTTCTTTAAGGCATTATGCGCACTTTGTTGATGCTGTGGCTGATGACGATGAAGAATTATGGGAGAGCCCATTGTAATGGGTTGGAAGCATTCAACAACCCACTCGTTGCGCAATTCGCATTGTGTGACGCTTGGTTGTTGTTTTACTCTTCTACCACGCTACATTACATGTGTTAATGTGGTTCCTTCGCGACATGAAGCCTGCATAGGATCTTTTTGCAACGCTGTTTCAAGCACCGGCATGGCTCCGTGGTAGAACACTGGGATCTCAGGCAGAGGGCCCGGGTTCGAACCTCGTTCCATCCTGGAAATTTTTTCTTATTTCTTTTTCTTTTTTCGAGCGATAGCGGTTGCGGACACCGGCGGCAGCGGAGAACTACGGCGCCAAAAACGGCTCTTGTGATCTCATAACAGCTTTCGCTGTCATATCGCGCACACACACACATATCCCGACAGCGCTGCCACTACGACCGAGTGCATGGAATTGTCGACGCGTACGAGGTCCCGCCGTTCTTTTTACGTCGAAACAAAGGCCATGGCAACACACGCATGTTGCTGATTACTAACAGAGGCTATCGTTTAAAGGCTGTATACAGCAGCGCATAGGAACGGCGCAAGTGCTCATCGGAAATTCAGTTATCACATTAACCGAACTAATCCAGAAGCAATTGTAAGTTCCAACAAAGCGACGCACTACGTTCACCTTTGCTCTCAGGGGTGTCGAGTAGCACCGGCAGCTGGGTAAGAAACGTCGTCCAGCCGTGGCCTGCTGCAATGCAACTACAGTGTTCTAGAACACTGTAAATGCAACGCAAGGATCGTACATCGTACACAAGTAACACGCAAAAAAATCCGCGCACCGGCGCGCGAATTATGGAGTAACTCGGGTTCGAGAGTAGCCACACCAAAAAAAAAAAAACAAGAAATAAAAAAAGGCAACGCAACGTCACATCCGGTATAGTAAGATGTCCTCCCCGTCCTTCTTCGTTTCCCTCTTTCACCTCGCGCATGCGCAGCGGCTACGGAGCCCTCATATTTGACGTTCAGGTTTTACGCATGTATCAATCGTCATGCCGCAAGAGGTGCCATCTCATTGTAAAGATTCATCTTTGTGTCGCTGGCTTTAGGACGAAACTTGAGCGGTGCTGAGAAGTTGCATAGGAGATCCCCGCGTGAACTTTGAAGCGAGATAGAACGATGCGGCTCAAAACGACGAACCTTTATTTTTCCGTACTACTAGCTTTTATATAAACACCACAAGAACGCTTGTAAGGTTACGGCGAACGATCATAGCTGGCGCGGATATCTCGCAGAGTTTGAAGAGCGCGGGAAGCGCCGCACGTGGTATAAAATAGCGAATGAGTGAAAGAACATTATTTGACGAACCCGGTTAGTCCCACGTCGGGACCGGCTGGTCTAGTGCACCGACCCGGTCGCAGGCACGCCCCGGACAGCCAGAATTTTTAGGTGCGAAGCTCCTTAAGGCGGCACCCGTTCGTCCCTCGTAGTCGTAGTAGTGCGTAACCAGTCGTAACGCTAGTACCAGATCTTGACCTCCAAGGTGGTGCCGATGGGAGATTTTTCCTGTGCGTTGTTGAACAATAAAAAATTCGCAGCGTGCGCTTTAACTTAAAGCCGAATTCTTCTGTCTCTCATTCCCCATTAGCAGCCATTGGCATGTTCCAGTAGGAAACGTTAGTAGAAGTAGAAGTGTAAGTGTTAGCTAAAAGCCGACTTCTTCTGTCTCTCATTCCCATTAGCAGCCATTGTTTACCTCCAAGGTAGTACCTGGTGAGATTTCTCCTGTGCGTGATTAAACAATAAAAATTTTGTTCAAAACGCCGTTCATTGGTGAAATAAACCAACGAAAGACGCCAGATGTTTTCTAAAAGCAAAACGAAAGAACGCCAGATGTTTCTAAAGCAAAACGAAAAGACGCCAGCTGCTTAACGAAAGACGCCAGATGTTTTCTAAAGCAATGGTTTTCTAAACAATGAAAATTCACAGCGTACATGTAAAATTAAAGTGAGCTGCAAGTCGTCATAACTCATCGAACCTTTAGTATAAACGCGCCCGATCTCACGTCGCTGATGAAGTACTGGGCAGAATTCACGGAAGATTCACGGTTTACCGATGAACCTCCGCAGCTTCGCCCACTCATTCGTTCACTCCGTGGATATGCTGTGATTTCTTGTCTAGGACGGGGCGACCTAGAAGCGAGTTCCGCTCCTCCTTGCTAATAATAATATCTGGGGCTTTATACGTCCCAAAACCACGACATGATTATGAGGGACGCCGTAGCGGAGGGCTCCGCAAATTTCGACCATCTCGTGTTCTGTAACGTGCACTGACATCGCACAGTACACGGGGCTCTGTAGCAACTCACCTCCACCGTAGCAACTCGCCTCCACCGGGGTCGAACCCGCGACCTTCGGGACAGCAGCTGAGCACCGTAGCCACTGATCCACCATTGTGGTCCACTCATCCTTGCTGAGCTTGATGTATATCGACACGCACTCCCAGAGCAAACATGTGTGCTCGAGTGGAGGTCGGCACGCAGGATGGGCAGGCGTCGTCGCGATATACGTGAGGGTAGACTTCGTTTAGAAAGGCCAGACACGAATATGTACCGGTCTCTAAGAGCCAAAAAGAAAACGGCTTGCGCCATATTCTACTCGGAGTGAGGGGGTAGAGAGATCTTTCGAGACATATAGAATTTGGTAATTTCGCTGTGAGTAGCGGGAGCGTCCCTGTGGCCGTAAGGGGGAGGAGAATTTACGCTCCAGCGTGGTCGGTGAGGTCGCGCGCAGCCTCTTGAGCGGGCTCATTGAGGTTCGTCGGAGCCGCCTCAACCGACCCTACATGAGCACTGAGCGGGGAACCAGTGAATCGAATGATTGGTGAGGCACCCGGACAAGTGAGGCTAAGAAGACGTGTAGCTTGCTCGGCAATGCGACCCTTCTGCAGGGCTAATGTAATCATGTTCACATCATCGACCTCGGATTGTAAAGACAGCGAGTGAATGCCCAGATGAAAAACTGAATAAATGTGGCGCCTTCCCAGGGATCATGTCGAGACGCTTCCTGTTTATGGAGAACGAGCTCCGCAATGGATGCAAAATGAAAATGAATCGATGAAGTGCTTCGCACAAATACCTGCCAATTGTCCCCGGCTTTCCGAGGGTAAAGATGGGAGGTAAACAGCTCTTTGAATGCAACATCAGGGTCCCTTGGTTGCCAGTATCGTCAACAAACGTCGCCATACCCTGCGCATTAAAAAAAAGACGTCAAAGGTCAGACTAACTAAGGTATGCGGCCGAATATGATACGGACGGTAGCCTGCACACCCCCCCCCCCCCCCCCCTTTCGCATGCCTATGATGGGGAATGAGCGGCAGACTTTTGCCATCCCATTTGTGAACAACGACGCGTACTCAATTGTAGGCGGTAGAGCTGTGCCAGCGTGTTCAGCCAAAATAGGAACGACTCACAGAACGAGGGAAGAGCGCTCCCGCCTCGTTCTGTAAAAAGCCACAAAATAAAAACAATCAAAGAAACAAAAAAACATGGCTGATCTCTCCGGGATAGGAAACGTGTCTTCGCAGAAGTAGTGTTTATCGTGTAGTGATATATGAGAGCTTCTACAATGTCTATTGGTGTTTGGCAGCTATAGCACTGTTTGACGTCGATGCACCCATGTTGACGCCTAGTGGCATGTCTCCATCGCGACGACTAACACCCATGATCATGATTAAACCGTTGTGGTAGCTGAAGTTGTGAACATATATTTGGAATCAGCGAATAGTGAATCGCGCGTAGAGATGACACCAACAAGCTCATAATCAACACTGGTACCCGATATGCACTTCTTCAAAACGTCGTCAATTAAGGAGAGAAGCGGCACGGTGTGCGCTTACTAGTAATGGGTTACCGACGCCTGTGTTCATGCGTACACTACCACACTGTACTTCAGCAACATGGGAGGCAGAGGTTCGTAGCTTGAGCCGCAAACGCGTGCGTCCCGCTGGCCTCTGTCTCGCTCCACCAAGGCCCGACATTCGCCCGTCGAAATTGCGTTCTTTTTGCAACGCGTATTGCAGCAGTTCTGTTAGTCGGTGCTCTCGCAGTCGAAGCAGTCGGCGGCGGAGAAACCCCGTTGGTGCATGTGGAACTTGCACTAATCCGATGAGACGGCGCAGGCTAACACGAAGCGAAAGTCAAAGAACGTAACTGCGTCTAGGTTCCCTCGGCGACGCCAGCGCGGCAAGTGTCCGTCGCGGGTATCGTGACGCTTTAACCATGACCTCCGATATCACGCGCAATCTCGGAGTAAGCGCTAGTAAATGTCGATTGTGACGCATTACTTCTTTTTACCTGTAACAGACGGCGGCACCGCCTCGCTCCGCCCCGTCTACCTACACCGCCGACAGAGAGCACCGTGCGAGAGGGAATGTGTGAAATATATAAGGCGCGTTCGTGGAGTGTCCGTTATCTGCCAAGTTGGCTTAATCGTTAGAGCGTCGGGCGCTTACCCTCGCGGCCGCGAAGTCGTGGGTTCGATTCCCAGCGGCGGACCCTTTTCTTAGTTTTTCTTTCTCACCCGTTGGCGTCCCTTTTATCAACGTCATAACCGTGACGGAAGTACTTGGTGGACCCCGGCATAAAACACTTTCGTGTTAAAAAAAGCAGTAGGTCACGTGCGCACAGGCTTGGCTTAGTTGCATGCGTGAAAGAATGAAAGGCAACAATGAAATGTGGCAACGTGAAATGGCAAGTGACCTGATTACCAGCTGATCGCCGACAAACCCACGATCGAGAGAGCATGAGATACTGGAAAACGGCGCGTGCAATTGTGCGTTGTAGTTCGTGTCGCTATTGGAATGGAACTACGTTAATTCTCATTCATGGTTGTGATTTCGAGGAATTCCTCGAAATCACAACCATGAATGAGAATTTACTAATAGGTGAGTTAACTCACCTATTAGTAAAAAGGAGTGGGTTTAGAAAAAGTTCGGAACTGACAAACACTTTTAGGAACTCTTCTATTAGTGACAAAGAGTGTGCTTAGAAAAATTTATTATCACAAACGGTTAACATCAATAACAATTCAACGTAACATTTGCTTGCTAGACATACGTTTACGAGAATGACGAAACAAACTTCAGTTACATGGAAACAAAACAAGAAATGACGGAGGGTGTTACTTAAAGCATACTTCTACGTTTCGCAAACTCGTAGTGCGTGATCAGGGGCTAACCTTATCGTACACACCCATCTCTGTGTTGCTGGTTTCAGTGAGATATTTAAACGGTCTTCACAAGTTTTATAATAGATATCCGTATGCTCTTTGATACTAAAGAAAACGTCGTACCTGACAACATCTAACTTTCATTTTCTAATAAGACTAACGTTTATATTGGCGGACTAAGAAGCCTTAAGCTTTGAGCGAACTGCAACCACTAGAGCGGCCTCGGTTGCAGGGTTCAAAGGCGTGTAATCATAGTTCATGGTGTAATCGGTTACAACCCACGGTGGAAGAACGGTAGAGGCGCGTAAAGGCTCCGATATACTCCAGCGTAACGTCGACGAGCGCGAGCGCGCGTCACGGCGACGTTACGTCAGCAAAAAACTGCCCTCTATAGTCCGGCGTCGGCTGACCGCCGACGCGGCCGACGGCTGCTGGCGCGCTAGGGCGTCGCTCGGCGCCGAATAGATCCTGCTGCATTTCGCGCCGGCCGCGCCGGACTCGCATGTACAGGAACCTGCTTCGCGGGTTGTTTCGTCGGTTCCCGACAGGTGGCGCGGGCGTTCTTCGCTTTACTGCGCATGCGCTCCACTAGACGCGATCGCACCGGCGCGTTGGAGCCGGCTCGACTGTAGCGGAGACCATTTTGCGCCTGGCGTAGCGTCGCCGGCTCGGCGTGACGAAACGCAACGTCCTCGCTGGCGCTCGCGTCGGACGTCGGAGTATAACAGAGGCTTTAACTCCGCCGCGGGGCTGTGGTGGGAGCATGACACAATCTCGCTGTAGTTGCTGGCTCTCGCCAGTAGATGACTTTCATTTTTCGGGGCTGCTGCATAAATATGCAGGGTGGCATAATTAGTTACATAAACATTCAGTGTGGCAGAAAAAAGGCAAAATGGTTAGAGATTGAGGCGCAGTTAAACAAAGGACAGATAGGCGTTTATGCGGTTACAGAAACACACCTTAGAGACTTGGAAGAGCCAGAGCCACCACATATTGAAAATTATGTTTGGGAAGGGTGTAACAGGATCATATCAGAAAGGAAAGGTGGGGGTGTAGGAATGCTAATTCACCGCGGCGCCAAATGGGTTAGGGTGAAACAGACGTGTTCAGAGCACCTCTGGGTTTTGGGTACAGTTGGTGGAAAGGAAACGTGGCTAGTGGTAGCCTACTTGTGGACGGGGAATAACTGCAGAGAAAAGAATCAGGAGATAGCGGATTGCATGAGTGCGGATATTAAGGAATTTGGTAATGGGACCGTAATCATCCTTCTAGGGGACATGAATGCCCACGTACATGATCTTGACGGATATTCAGGCACCAATGGGAAGTTATTACTAGATCTCTGCGAGCAACATGAGTCTGTAGATAGTTAACAAGGGGCCTAAATGTGACGGCCAGATCACGTGGGAAGTCGAAAACAAGCAATCAAGTATTGATTATTGTCTCATGACTGAAAAAAATTACCACCAACTGAGAGAAATGAGAACAGGCGAGGAAGGGATTAAAAGCTTGGGTAGTGGCCATGAACGAATGACATTACAAATGGGATACGAAACTGAAAATAAGAGTATGGAATCAGTCTGGCAGCTCGTATTTAAATGACAAACACATAATAAATATAGCCGCAAGAGTACAGGAAGAAGTAGGCGAAATACCAGGCAAGGACTGGGAGTATAGTGAGCTGTTATATCTAATGACGAAAGAGATAGGGAAAGAGAAGAAAACTATTTGCTGGAAAGGAAAGAGAAAGCCAAAAAGTTGGTGGAACAAGGAAATCCCGGAAGCGATGGAGAAGTGACGCGAATCATCACGGGAGCATAGAAAGGCAAAAAAGGAGAAGCGGCCGCAGGATGAAGTCAAGAAAATATGGGACATATATTTAGAGAAAAAAATTCGTTGTACAGAAATTGGTCGGGGCAAGAATTAAAGGAGAAAGTGAACGCTGGGTGACAGTGATTCACGAAAAAAAGGAGGCCGCGCCTAGGATATTTTGGAGCCACATAAAGGCGCTAGGTAGGAAGTCTGTCACAATGCAACAATATATTGTTGATGCAGGAGGAAATCAATTGGAAGGGTACGAAGCGCTAGGTTACATCCGAAAGGTAACAGCCGATTCGTTTAAAAAAAGCGCTCAGGGGATTTCCCCGGTGAGTAAAAGTGTGGCGGAGAGAGCAACCGAGGAAGAGCTAGTACTTGAGAATTTCAACTGGAAAAAGGCCGAAGAAAAAATTCCAAAGCGCACTGCCGCGGGTTTAGATGGAATTCACGTTAGCCTCTTTAATGAACTAGGACATAACACTAAAGAAGCATTGTTGACAGCCGTAGGAAGATGCTTAAAGGACAGACAAATACCGGACAGTTGGCGAAAAAGTAGAATGAAGTTACTATATAAAGGCAAGGGAGAAAAGGATAAGATTCTCTCGTATAGACCACTAACCATTACATCGGTACTATGCAGGTTGGCGATGCAAGCAGTAAAAAGGAAAATAGAAACATGGGCAGAACATACCGATATTTTGGGAGAACTTCAGAACGGAATAGACGATAACCTGTTTGTTCTCACTCAGTGTATAGAAATATCTAAAATAAAAAATAGGCCCTTGTACGTGGCTTTTCTAGACATCACTTGGGCACATGACAACGTTAATCAGGAAATTTTGTGGGATATATTGAAAGGAATGAGCATAGGCGACGACTGTATACAGCTTTTGAGGGAGATATACCAAGAAAATACAGTTTGCATAAAATGGGAAGGAATGAGTAGGAAAGAGAACGTTGAGATTAGCAAGGGGCTGAGACAGGGATGTCCTTTGTCCCCACTGTTATTCATGCTGTACATGGCGAGGATGGAAAAAGCGCTAGAAGGTAGCAACGTTGGTTGTAATCTGTCACACAAACTTGGCGGCGTGATGATTGAGCAGAATCTTCCAGGTTTATTTTATGCGTGCGATATCGTCTTATTTCCGGACAGTCGAGATGACATGCAGTGGCTGGCGGATATATGCGGAATGGAAGGTGAAGCTTTTGGACTAGGATTTAGTGTAACGAAGTGTGGATTGATGGTATTCAATGATCCCTCTGGTCAGACTGTGTCAATACAGAGCTAAGAAATACCGAGGGTAAGCGAATAACCATACACCTTGGTGTATGGGTAAATGAGAGTGATAGATATATGGAGGTACAGGAAAAAGCCTCGGCAGCAAAAGAAAAGAGGAATGCTGCAATAATGAACCACAGAGCGCTGTGGGGGTACACTAGGTACGAGGTGCTTCGAGGTCTGTGGAAAGGTGTAATGGTTCCGGGGCTTACATTTGGAAACTCAGTGGTGTGCGTGAGGGCAGAGGTACAATCGGGAATGGATTTAAATCAAAGGACTGTGGGACGCCTCGCGCTGGGGGCTCATGGGAAGACGACAAATGAGGCTGTAAAGGGCGATATGGGATGGGCAGATATTGAGGCGAGGGAAGCTCAGAGCAAAATAAGGTTCGAAGAAAGGCTAAGAAATATGAAGGAGAGTAGATGGGCAGAGAAGGTGTTCCGTTATTTGTAGAGGAAGAGTGTGGACACACAGTGGAGAAAAAGAACTAGGAGTCTCACTAGTAAATATACGGCTGGTAGTGTAAGCATAATGTCAAGAAAGAGCGTTAAGCGAAAAGTCAGAGAGGCGGAGAGGATTCACTGGACGGCAGCTATGGAGAAAAAAACCGGCTTTGAGTAACTATCGGAAAGGGCAAAAATGAAATAAGGAGGGAGGCATTTTACGACAATTCAAGGGGAAGCGCTTTACTGTTTGAAGGGAGATCGGGTTGCCTTAGAACGCGTAGTTATAAAGCGAGATTCAGTAAAGCAGAAGAGCAATGCACATGCTGCGGGGAAGATATAGGGAAACGGCGGAGCATGTTCTGATTGAATGTGGAGATATCCACCCAGGTGTACGTTTGGGCACGAGCCCACATGAAGCCTTGGTTTGAGGAGGACAATGGAAAGCCGAACACACCTGCGATTGAAATAAGTAAGAGACGGTTAGAGTATTGGTGGCAGAAAATTAGAGAAAAAGGACAACCATAATTATAGGAAAAAAATAAGGACATTCTGCCGTAAAGGGCAGAGAACTGGGCTGAGAATTTACTTTTTTTTCCTGTAGTAACATAGATTTAATTGAAGTAGAGACACTAGGCCAACACTAAGAAAAAGAAGAGTAAAGGGATTTTTTTGTCGAGCCTGGTGGCACACCTGTCACCGCCCCGTTATAAAGGGGACGCTCATAGCATGTATCAATGTCCAGAGTAACTCCAAGGGCTATCTAAAGGTAGCATATACAGTAACTATAGGGGCTGTCTTGCGCATGGCGCTAATGGGAAAATTCGAGCACACAGTAGTGATGCAGAACTATCGATGGTACTATCGATAATATCGGTAGTTCAGTATCTATCGAACTATCGGTGGTACAAAAAATTGCAGTGGCTTAGCTCGGCTATGCCATGATATACGTAGCGTTAGCAAAGGTTCAGCTGATTATTCTTAGCTTTCCAGATTGTATAGGATTATTAGCCTTCTTCTGTTCATTCTTCGTACGCTGAAGCGCTAATTGCCAGGCAACTACTTCGGGATCCGATGAGTTAAGAGTCTCGGCTCGTATGCGCCGTTGAGCAGCATTTGCGCTCTCCTTCTCCATGGCGTTACCCACCTGAAAACGCCAGTCAGAGGCGCTATCAAGCGGCTCCAGCACAGTGTCAGACGGCGACTGCACAGCGAAGGCGAATAGCTGCGCGCGCGCTGGCGCCAATACGTCTGCCAAGGCTACGACGTCACTCCTCTAGAAAGCGCAGACCGGCGGTGGCGGAGTCTGCGCGTGCGTCGGCGCCAGTTTGTCTGCCGCGGCTAGGACGCCACTCCTCCCGAGTGCGCAGACAAGCAGCGGCGAGCCGCGCTCGGCGGTGGCGGAGAGCGCGTGAGATGCCGGCTCCAGTGAGCCAGCTGTGTAACATCACTGATCCTCGCGCATGCGCAGGACGGCTCATGAGGATCCACGCGAAATCAGCTCCGGCTAAGCAAGTGTAGCTAACGCTACAAAAACTATCGATGGCGCTAGCGATCACAAGTTTGACAGTACTATCCACAGCATAAAATCAACCGCACGAACTCATTCCAGCATAAACTTGCTTCCCCAAGTGTGGGGTAGCAGGACGAGTAGTTTGAATGGCACGAAAGTTGACTTGTGCTGCTCCATCAAAATTCTTGGCTGACACATGACAAGTGAATTGTTCAACTGTGCAAGAAACGAGATCGTTACATTTGACGCTACTGTGCGGCTTCAAATTTACATTGCATTTTGCGATTTCAAAGTAAAAATGTCAACAACGAACGAGGTTTGTTAATTGCAATGTTTCAGTGGTTACTGTTGAATATGAATTTATTGATGGACATATTCCTGCGGTTTCACTGCTGAAATAACTTTTTTTATTTCACCAAAAATTGCTCGTAAATTAGGTAATCTGAGTATTGCTGGTAGTAGGCTATCATAAATGCTTTTTGGGAATATCGCCAGCCAGCAACATCATAATTATTCACAACACTGTGGATAGTAATGTCGGTAGTAATACTACCGACGGTACTGTCGATAGTTTCTTTGCACAATCGATAGTTCAAATGAAACTATCGATGCTGTCGATGGTCGATTTACCGATAGTTTCGCATCATTAGCGCACAGTCATTTTTCTCCGTGGAGCTGTTAAGCTTTCCGCTATGCCGCCAGTCGTCGACGGAAAACTATCATCATCATGAACCGGTATGCACTCTCCTCGTCCTCTTCTTCATCTTAGTCGTCTTCTTCATCTCCTGATTGGCTCCCAGAGCACGTGAGCCGATTCGTCCGGCGTGGGATGCTATAACTGATGGGCGAGTGAACGAGTACAGAGAGAAAGAGAGAGAAAAGAGAGAAAAAGACCAACAGAAAGAAAGGAAAAGAAAGAAACAGGAATACACAGAGAGAAAGAGATAGATAGAAACAGACACAAAAAATAGATTGAAAAAAGAGAGAGGAGGGCAGAAAGAGAAAAAAAGAGAATCAAGGAAACAAAAAGAAAGAAAGACAGAGATATATGGAGGTAGAGAATGAAAGAAATAAAGAAAGAAATAACGAAAGAAAGAGAAAGAGTAAGCAAGAAACAGAGAGTCAAGGAAATGGAACAAAGAGAAAGAAACATAGAAAGAGCGAGAAAGAGAAATAAATAGATAGAGAGAAATGCAAAGAAATAGAAATAAACAGACATAGAAAAGAGCGTTCCAAGCGTTCTTTAGTTTGTACACGGCTGCGTTCGTTGATCACCGCATTGTACAAGGCTTCACACTCGATGATGAACGCGTCAGCAGCGTGTTTTGATGCGCGGCCCTGTAAACAGAACGAACGCAGCCGCGTATGAATCAAAGAACGCTTGAAAGCGCTGGAGTAGCGGCGGTGGTGGTGGAAAACGTTTATTGAGCTATATACAGCGAGAGGTGTGGACGGGGTGAGCCAGATGGGCCCGCCCTTCACAAACGCTAGGAGGGATCCCTAGTCCGGTATCCCTGTAGTTGCCGCGGCGGCGCGATCGCGCGTCCATTTCCTATTTGGCGTGTTTCGCGCACTTTTGTTTTTGTAGCGTTAGCTGCACTTGCCTAACCAGAGCAGGTTTCGCGGGGGTCATCATGAGCCGTGCTGCGCATGCGCGCGCGACTCGCCGCTGCTGCTCTGCGCATTCGAGAGGGGTGACGTCGTAGCCATGGCGCGCGCAGCTATTAGATGCGAAGTATCTTAAGGCGGAGCTCAATCCGGTGGTGGTGCACATGTGCGGCGTGACCACCCTTACTGCGCATGCGCATACCCTCTCCACACACCTCCTCTCCACTCCCCCTCACCATTCCCCCTGTCATCTACCCTCTCCCATTTCCCCTCTCCACTCACCCTCTCCACTTTCACTCTCCCCTCCCCTCTCCACTTCCCCTCTCCCCTCCTCCTTTCCACTCTTCCTCTGAAACGCAGGCTAGACACAACGTTACTAGATACGTTGGGCTAGACATGCCGAAATTCTCTCCTGCGCAACGCCGCGATGAGCTCGAGCGCATGCGCGTCCCCTCGCCTTCTCTCTCCTCTCCTACGCTGCCCCCTCTCGCCCGCCTGTCGACCGCGTTCCCCGCTCGCCCTGTGAGAATTAACCGCCAGGCTAGATGGAAGATACGACGCGCGTAGCGTCGCTCTTCGCGTTCCACGACGCGAGCTCGGTAGCATGCCCAACGAACGCCAACGGAACGCGATCGTGCAAGTGCTCCGGCTTCGCATCTACTCATGATCCCCTTTAGCGGGAGATGGTGTATTCGCCTTCGCTGTGCAGTCGCCGTCTGACAGTGCGCTGGTGCCGCTTGATAGCGCCTCTGACTGGCGTTTGCAGGTGGGTAACGCCATGGAGAAGGAGAGCGCAAATGCTGCTCAACGGCGCAGAAGAGCCGAGAAGCTTATGTCATCGGATCCCGAAGTAGTTGCCAGGCAATTAGCGCTTCAGCGTAAGAAGAATGAACAGAGGAACGCTAAACGTGCTGCGGAAATCTGGAAAGCTCACAATAATCAGCTGAACCTTTGCTAACGCTACGTATATCCTGGCATAGCCGAGCTAAGCCGCTGCAAATTTTTTACTCACAAAGAACAATCAGGAATATTTCAGCAAAAAATAAATGCTTCATTCTGGGGTTATTCCACAAGGTACAACATAAAGTTAATATTTTACCGATTCAAGCAGGAATGAAAAAGTTAGCTAATTGAAGTTAATTAGTCAATTAGCGCTTAGTCATTGAAAATAAAGGTTTACGTACACACGACTGCCACTACTATACAGCTGGTAGAACTTTCCTAGAGCGCATTGTTTTTTGTTTTATTTTTAAACCTGGGTTCATGTACAGTGTACTAGAACAGGGGAGTGCTCGGAACGAGCTTTGTAAAGTGAAGCCCAAACAGGGTCAATCCGCTTATGGCGCTGCGATCGGTAGTCTGCAATGTGTCGTCGTTTAAGAGCTGCGCGCGGCTCCGCCGAAGTGGTGCAGGGGTAGAATTCCCGCTTCCCACTCAAATGGGCCGGGGTCGAATCGCAGCTGTAGATTGTGGGTTTTTATTCTTAGTGTCACCTTTCATAACTACTGGTTTTCATCTGTTTCTTAAAACTAGCTTCAGTAGCTACGTGTTGCTTCAAAAAGTAACGCAAACCTTGAAGTAAAATCGAAGAAATTTCACAGCGAGCATAGTTCTTTGCAGTGCCACCGCCCAGGATTCAACAAAAACGTAAAGTATGACAGCCGAGATTTTTTCCAATACGAGACTCGAGACAAGAGTTCACATTTTACGATATGTTAGCAATACGTAGCAACAGAAGCTAGTTTTAAGAAACGAAGGAAAACTAATACAGATATAGAAGGTGACACTGAGAATAAAAAGCCACCATCTACAGCTGCGATTCGAACCCGGGCCTTTTGAGTGGGAAGCGGGCATTCTACCCCTGCACCACTTTGGCGGAGCCGCGCGCAGCTAAATGACGACAAATTGCAGACTACCGATCGCAGCGCTACAAGCGGATTGACCCTGTTTGGGCTTCACTTTCTGTATATTGGTGCTGCGGCCGTTCCGAGCACTCCCCTGTTCTAGTACACTCTAGTTAAAGTTAGCCGGGACAGCCGGTATATATATCCCATTGCGACAGGCATTATGATATACTGTGTGTAAATGCGTGAAGTTTACATAATTCGATGCCAAGAAGAAAAAAAAAATTCGAAGTGTTATAACAAGTTATAGTGCATTTTAAAACACTTAATTGTTATTACAACGTAAATAATTGTCTGGCTTGCGCTGCTATATTTCTTCATAAATCGAACTCGAGGAGCCACCCAAGTTACACGCGGTAGTTATTTGCTGGCAGCGAGCATTCCTAGAAAACAAAGATAAAGAAATTGTAGAGCAGAAGAGTGGCCTCAGCGGCATTGCTCTGCGCCTCAGCGGTGTCGCCACCTGCAATAGCGGCGCAGGACACAGGCACAAGCATGGAAGAGCACGGAGGAACGGTTGTGTCGTCGGATACGGACAGTTTATAACACGGAGGGGGGATGTCGAGAATCAATGTCTTGAAGTGGAGAAAGCTCGAGTTCGGCGCGACAGCAGTCAATGACGGCGTTATTACTCGCAAGAACGTCCCAGCCTAATATTACGTCATGGGGACACGAGGGCAGCACGAGGGCGGCGTCGGAGCGCCGTGTTATTGACGATCAGGTTGCTGACATGCTCCAGCGAGGTATTGTGCAGCCTTCCAACAGTCCTTGGGCGTCACCGGTCGTTCTTGTTAAGAAGAAGGATGGCTCCATTCGTTTCTGTGTCGACTACCGACCTTTAAACAAGATCACCCGGAAGGACGTTTACCCGTTACCGCGAATCGACGATGCCCTCGACTGTGTGCAGGGAGCGGGATACTTTTCTTCGCTTGACTTACGCTCTGGATACTGGCAAGTCCCCATGGAAGCATCTGATCGACCGAAAACAGCATTTGTCACACCTGAAGGATTATACGAATTTACTGTCATGCCTTTTGGCCTATGTAATGTTCCAGCCACTTTTGAGCGGATGATGGATACTATATTACGAGGCCTCAAGTGGAACATATGTCTATGCTACCTCGACGACATAGTTGTCTTTTCCGCTGATTTCAACACCCATTTAAGTCGTCTCGAGTGCGTTCTCACATGCCTCACTGACGCAGGACTTCAACTCAACCTAAAAAAGTGTCGTTTCGGCGCCCGACAGCCCACCATCCTTGGACACGTCGTATCGCGGGATGGCATCCTTCCAGACCCAGCCAAGCTTCGCGCAGTCGACGATTTTCCGAAACCGAAGAACCTAAAGGAGCTCCGAAGTTTTGTCGGCTTGTCATCGTACTTCAGACGCTTCATTCGAAATTTCGCCTCCATATGTGCGCCCCTGACGGACCTCCTTAGCGGCGACAAGGACCTTTCCGCCTGGTCACCAGCCTGCGACGACGCCTTCAGCAAATTACGCCGTCTGTTAACTTCGCCACCCATCCTCCGCCACTTCGATCCTGCCGCTCCTACGGAGGTTCACACTGATGCCATCGGCGTCGGACTTGGCGCTGTGCTCGCGCAACGAAAAGCAGGGTTTCATGAATATGTCGTCGCCTACGCGAGCCGAACTCTGACGAAAGCCGAGGCTAACTACTCGGTTACCGAGAAAGAGTGTTTAGCTATTATTTGGGCCCGTGGAAAATTTCGCCCTTACCTGCATGGTCACGCATTTGACGTAGTCACTGACCACCACGCCCTTTGTTGGCTACCCACTCTTAAGGACCCGTCTGGACGACTTGCTCGCTGGGCCCTCAAACTTCAGGAGTACGACATCCGCGTTATTTACAGATCCGGTCGCAAGCACACGGACGCTGACGCCCTTTCTCGCTCACCGGTATCGGATGACGGTGCTTGCCTATCTGCCCTTGAGCCTGCACTTGCATCACCCGCCCTACGCAACATAACGGCGGAGCAACGGAAGGACCCCTGGATCAGTGCCCTCCTCGGCATCCTTTCTGATCCTGTCACCTCTTCCCCGTCTCGTGCTCTCCGCCGCCAGGCTATCAACTTTTGCATCCGGGATGACCTTCTTTATCGACGCAACCACCTTTCCGACGGTCGCAAGTGGCTTCTTGTGATACCCCGCCATCTCCGTGCTGTTATATGCGATGCTTCCCACGCGGACCCACAGTGCGCGCATGCAGGCCTCTTCAAGACATGCGCTAGGCTTCGACTGCGATTTTATTGGCGCGGCATGTATAACTACGTGCGGAAGTTCATTCGCTCGTGTGCTCAGTGCCAACGACGAAAGTTACCGGCCGCACACGTCTATGCTTCACAACCTCTTCCCTGTCCTAGTCGACCCTTTGACCGTGTTGGCATTGACATATACGACCACTGCCATCAACTGTAGCAGGTAACCGCTGGATTATTGTTGCGATAGACCACCTGACACGATATGCCGAAACAGCCGCACTGCCGACTGCCACAGCTCGTGATGTTGCAACGTTTCTGTTGCGACATTTCGTTCTGCGCCATGGTGCCCCTCGCGAGCTCCTTAGCGATAGAGGCCGTGCCTTCCTGGCCGACGCTTTGAAGGCACTACTTGACGAATGCCGAATCGTGCACCGCACAAGTACAACGTACCATCCGGAAACGAACGGCATGACAGAGCGTTTCAACCGTACTCTTGGCAATATGCTATCAATGTTCGTCGCCTCTGATCATTCAAATTAGGACCTACTTCTCCCTTTCGTCGCCTACGCTTACAATACTGCGGTACAAGCTACTACTGGATTTTCTCCGTACTTTATTCTATACGGACGAGGACCTTCAAATACGATTGACACTATTCTACCATATAAGCCTGACCAGTCCGAAAGTACCCCTCTGTCCGAAGCTGCCCGACATGCTGAAGAATGCCGCCAGCTTGCCCGCTCCTTTTCTACCGAGGACCAGTGGCAGCAGCAATCCCGTCAACCTGGCGACCGTTCGGCACCAACTTTTCCCCCTGGCTCTTTGGTATGGCTTCGGGTACCCGCTACGGCACCTGGCCGCTCCGCAAAACTCGTTGCCAAATACCTCGGACCATACCGCGTTGTAGAGCGAACGTCCTCCGTCAGTTACCTCGTGGAGCCCATCACGCCATCCACAGATCTACGCTATCGTGGCCGCGAACTTGTCCACGTCTCTCGCATCAAGCCATACTACGACCAAATCGTTGTGTCCTCACCCTAAGCCGCCAGGTTGGCGCCTTTTTCTGCGGAGGGCGATTGTAGAGAAGAAGAGTGGCCTCAGCGGCATTGCTCTGCGCCTCAGCGGCATCGCCATCACCGTGAGCTCGTGGTTGCTGCGCTTGGCCGAACGCTGCTGACCGCTGCTTCTTCGCACGCATTCTCTGCCAATAAACCTCTTAGCAAAATATCTTGATATTCCCACCGAAATGCCTCACGTCCATCGTCTCGTTAAACACGGTACTGCCTTCACCAAAGCAATCGTGTATATAGCAAAATATTTCAAGCGGAAGTGATGTAACGGAACTTAAAGTGACATTAAAAAGAAAAACTGTTTCCCGAACATCAGGAAATTACTCTTTCACAATTCTGAACTCACCACTCTTGCCGCGACAGGACGCCTGGTAGGCGAGAAAACGTACAAAAACGAAGCGCGGGTGGCGACGCTTCCGTGAAGTTTCCGCACCAAAGGTCGTGACGTCGTAGATTTTGAAGGCGTCTACTAGGTCTCACGTTGTTCCTAAGCAGTAAACATGAAGTACACCGTCCTTTGACGGGGCCGTAGACTTGATGGGCCCTGTTTCGGAAAATTACTTTGAGCCAATGTGGCGAGAATACGAGAAATACACCTTGAAGTACCTGTCGTCGTGCGCAGGTGATTTCCGCACGAAATTTCATAACGAAACCTTGACCTCGATTTTCTCCGCTATTAATATACCCACGATGGGGAAATTAACGTCATTAGAGTTCTCAGAGTACAATTTATCAGTCTAAACCGGTTCGTTGTCTCACATTAGTGTCCCTGTAAAGAATGCTTAATTTACCACCAGCTCAGTGTTTGTGGTATCTTTCTTACCAAGAGTAGCGTAGCCAGAATTTTATTTTTAGGAGGGGAGGGTTCAACCATACTTTATGTATGTTCGTGCGCGCGTCCGTATGTGTGCGTGTGTGCATGCACATGCGAAACCGAAAACCTAAGGGGGGGGGGGTGAGCCCCCCCCATTTCCCTGGCTACGCCAGTGCTTACCAGTAGTGCCCAGAAATGGCAACCGCAAGTGACAGCGTCCTTTGACAGAGTCACCCGTCGGGGCACGTTTATGGGAACGTGTTCTTTGTAGATGTTCCGTCCATTCCTTGAACGGGAGTTTCGACTCGAAATGTTTTACGCGGACAAAATAATCTCTCGATTGATGAACCCGATCTTTCCACGGGATTGCCCGCCTTCGCGAGATAATCGGCTTTTGGCGCACAAAACAACGATAACTCCTTCCACGCTCGTCTCGTAGCCCGTATTGCGGAGGGGAACAAAACATTTTCCCTCCATTATGTACTACTGAGCGCCAGTAGGGTAGAATTCTTTTCAGGTGATGATGGGGTGGGGGTTGGTTCCGGCGTGCGTTTGTATGTATGCCTGCATATATACACACAGGCCCGTAGCCAGGTATTTTTTTCGGGAGTGGGGGGCACTTGCTCAAAACCTTGACTATGTGAGACAAATATAAATTTTATTATTTATTTTGGGTAGAAACACCGACTTCGCCAAAATTTTTTTGGGGGGGAGGCCCGGCCCCTAGAGACCCCCCCCCTGGCTACGGGCCTCACACACACACACATTGACATGCCAGCCTCCCCCCCCCCCCCCCCCCCCGAAAAAATTTCTGGCTACGCCACTGCACTCAACAGAGCCCTTAATGCGGTACTCGTCGGTTTCGAGTAGCCTTAAACGCAGGGCCCTGCTGGCAAAAGCGAGGCGCCGTGATGAGTGTGATAACCCGTGAATGGGATGCAGTCGCCGAGCAGATTTCAATGACTGATATATCGGTCACCCGAAACGCCGCTCGAAGCACGGAAAACTAAACAGTACAAGTCGTTCGGTGCGCAGGCGAACGTCGGTTGTGGACAGCATGCCTATGTGCAGCGTATCACGGTATAATGTGCTAGCTTTTGTCAGTGCAACTGACTACTGCCACAAGACAGCCACAGGACAGCCACAGTGACAATAGGCAACTTACGCTCGCATAAATTCGAAATATAGGGCCGGAGGGAACGCCACAGGGCTGCGTCATTTCACCGATATTGTTTAATTTGGGGATGAGCTCACTACCAAAAGAATTATATTAAACAGACGGGAGCGGTCACGCAATATATGCTGGCGACCTCAACGTCTGGACTATGGGTGGATCGACTGGCAAACAGCAAGACGCTCTGCAGGAAGCGGATGATACAGCGGAAAAGTATAGAAACATGTGGACTGAAGTGCGCACTAGAAAAGTCGGAGCTGCTGGTATCAAGAAAGCACACAGGAGGCTTGCAGGTGCAGCAGCCCGCCATAACATAGCAATGGAAGCATCTCTTTCCCTGTCCATTGCGGACATGATTGATAAGGCTATGGAAAAGGCAATGCAACGCCTCGCTACCACTCTTTGTGAGTCCTTGACACATATTATAGCTAACCAGATGGCGCACGTATGCGACAAGACAAAGGATATGGGCACAGCTTCCCAAAATGCTGAGTTTACACCCCTAATAAGTGAAGCTGAATCTGAGATCACTGCTTCGAATGCACAGCCTGCAGGGTCCTCTCGAGGGAGCATCCAGAGGCAAAGTGATGTCATACCGGATGATAATCAGGATTCAGATGATATGGACATGGACCTCAAATCTCTAAAGCGTTCTAGATCCCCGACCTCCAAAAAAGCTGGATCACCAAAACATTCGAAAAGCAAAAAATACCAGAAGGAGAACCTCTCGAAAAGCGATTTTCTAAAAGAAAGTATTCTAGATAAGGCTGTCGCCGACTCAATTCTGTCGAAACCATAGGGTCCCTGAAAATTCTGCATTGGAACTGCCGATCTATTCACTCAGCTATAACAGATTTGTTGTATTTGTCTTCTAAATTCAATCCAGACATTATTGCAGTGCAAGAAACTTGGCTTTCCGCACATCATTCGTTTCACTTAACCAACTTCAGATCGTTTCGACTAGACCGTCCGGCCAAAGGCGGAGGTTTAGCATTCTTTATCAGTAATAAAATTAGTTTAAAGGCCAAAATTTCGTACAAAAGTATGTCCCCAGAATGCGAAATTTTTGCCTTAGACATCACCTTGCCAGGATGCTCACCATTCTCTCTAGTAAACGTCTACTTTCCTGTGGGCGTACAAGACACGCGAAGTTTAGATGGGGCAGTCCATTCATGGTGTAAAGAAAAAATTCTGGTTGGAGATTTTAATTCACACCACACCTGTTGGGGTTTTAGAACAGATCAATGTGGCCAACGATTGTGGGACTGGTCAATAGACAACAATTTATCGTGCCTCAATGCTAGAACTCCCACATTTATCCGAGATCGATCCCGCTCTGCCTTAGATTTGAGTTTTGTTAGCTCGACAATTTCTAGCACTTCGTGGACAGCCCTGGACTGTGCCACCAATAGTGATCACCTGCCCATAATGTTTGAGATTGATTACCCCATAACGCCATCATGTTCTCACGTCCGAGTTTTTATAAATTATTCAAAATTTAAAAATGACCTAAAGGCAGCTTTAGCATCTCCCTCTGAAGACAGTGATGAAACTAAAGCTATGAAATTAAGCGCTGTAATTAAAAGAACATATAAAAAAGCAGAGTTTACTATTGAATCGGCCAAGAGGGTACCTTATAGTCCATGGTGGAATTCAGATTGCTCACGTGATCACAGACGACGAAAGGCAGCTTGGAAGCAGCTAATTCATAACCAGTCCCCCAGAAATTGGTCAGACTACAAATTCATTGCTGCTGGATTTAAACGCACGGTGGCCCAAGCTAAAGAAGAGTATGACAAAAGACATTTTGATTTTCTTTCCAAACCTAAAAATAAAAAAGCGTTCTTTCGTTATATGAGATCTCGAAAAATCATATCGTCTCCAGTAAATACTGATTATGAAAATCTCTCATCGGAAGAAATGACAAAATCTTTAGAGTCAATTGGTAAAGGCCTAGAAAGTAGATTCTCTTCGACTGTGCAGAACAAGTGGCAAAAATCTACCATAGCGGCTAACTTTGAAAAAGTGACACTGTCCGAAGTGTCAAACGTGATTCGATATTTACCTTCGTCTGCTCCTGGTCCTGATGGAATTACAGTACCTATGCTTAAAATTTTATACAAATTATCACCTGATGACGTCCTCAATTTGATAAACTATTCTTTAAAAAACGCCTGGATACCGTATGACTGGAAAATAGCCAAGGTAATTCCTATACTAAAAAGCAAGGATTAGGTTTTAACACAGAAAATATCAGACCCATCTCTCTAACGTCTAATATGATCAAGCTTATAGAGAGGGTCCTAAATGACAGGATAAATATCTGGATGGCAGACAAGTCAATATTAAAACCAAACCAAATCGGTTTTCGTAATGATTGTTCAATTTGGTGTGCTCACGCTGATTTAGAGAGTCGAATACGGCTTGCCCGAAAAAGAAGACATTACGCTGCTCTTGTCACACTTGACATAGCTAAAGCTTATGATAGCGTCGAGCACTCCATTTTACTGAATACACTACAGAGCTTAAATTTTCCACAATATATTATTGAGTGGGTAGCAGAATTTTTAAAATCAAGGGAATTTTATTGTGTTAAGGATGGCTGTTGTTCATCAAAATTCAAACAGAAACGCGGAGTTCCTCAAGGGGCAGTCCTATCTCCGGTATTATTCAATGTACTGATGAGCTCTATTCCAAATGACCAGGACGTCAATGTCTACATTTATGCAGACGATATCGCGTTTTTCGCAGCAGACTGTGATATTTACTCATTACATCAAAAATTGCAAAGGTATCTTAATACCATAGAAATTTGGCTGCAGTCGATTTCATTGTCGTTAAACATCAGTAAAAGTGCGCTCTTGGTGTTTCCCCTAGCAGATTCAATTTCAATTTCCGTATTATATAAACAGGAACCCATTCCACAAGTGGATTCTATCAAATATTTGGGCATGATATATAATGAAAGACTTAATTGGAGTCCACACATAGAATATATAGCAGCAAAGGCACAACGAGCGTTAGGCTTATTGCGTAGGCTGAGTAACCGGAAATATGGGTTACGTAGAGACACCTTGATAATGTTGTACAAAATGTACATGCGCCCAATATTGGAATTTGGGTGCATATTATTTTCGGGCGGCCCTGCTTATAAAACAAAGCCTTTAGTTTTACTGGAGCGTGAAGCGCTGAGAATGTGTCTGGGACTCCCAAAGTTTGTGGCCATTAATGTTATGTATCAAGAAGCACGCCATCCAACGCTTCTTTGTCGATTCCACATCTTAACGGTGCAAACTTTTTTAAAATTTTACAGCTTACCAGCTAGATCTGAATACGCCTTTATCAGAGACCCCGACTCCTTCTTTCTTGCCCATTGGCCACGATTTCATACACCCCGAATAATTTTTGTACAAAAGAAACTGGACAGCATTAAGGTAGATATTAGAACGATAATTGAAACTAATGGCTCACATAGCAATATTACGATAGAATATGATGAAATTTTCCCCCCAAAATCTAAGTTCCAATCACTCCGATTTTTGAATAACAGGTTAAAAGATTACTTGGTTCATGTAGAAACAAATAACATAATAGCCACAGATGCTTCTGTGAATAATCAAAAGGCAGGCGTAGGAATTGCTTCCGATTTGCTTGGCTGGTCATTCTCAGTGAGGCTGCCAGATTTTACGCCTGTTTTTGAGGCTGAGCTCTTGGCTATTATTTTGGCGCTTCGAAAACTGCCTTCAACTGAAAATAGTGCAATAATAATAACAGATTCTCTTCCGGTATGCACAGCACTTACAGCTTCAGAACACTCACGAGCCCTCATGACTTTGCGCACATTAGTTCCGCCACAGCTGAAACTTCTGAAATTATTGTGGGTACCAGGTCACTGCGGGATACAATTAAATGAAGTGGCTGATTCTTTAGCCCGGGCTTCCCTCGATGGACCAATAATTTCGGTACTCCCAGAAGTAGAATACATAGCAGCGATCAGATATAGAAAATTAGCAATTTGTACAGATATGATGGAAACGATAACTAAATGGACAGAATATCAACACCTTAAATTTCCATGGCAACCTAAGTGGAGTCAATCTAGAAAGTTTGAGGTTATTATTTCCAAATTTAGATGCCGTGTCCCCCCATTAAACTTATATTTGCACAGAGCTGGTTTGGCGATATCACCCCTTTGCCCATTTTGCGAAGAAACAGAATCTATTGAACATTATTTTATATCATGCCGCAACTATTCAATAATTAGGAAAAGACTTCTGGTTATACCATTTTCAACGATTGGTTTAAATTTAACCGCAGAAAATGTTCTGAATTTTGGTGCCTCTGTTTTGGGACATTGTCATAGAGAAATTTTTGATGCTGTGTGTAATTTCATCTTAGCAACTAAACGTATTCCAATATAAGGTCTAAGAAATACTGGAAAAGTACTCGCGACATAATTATAAAATGTGATTAAAAGTAAGTCATAGAGCCAAAATTGGTCGGGTCAGGTAAACTCAGCTGTCTGGTCGGCTCAAAATTGTAATTAATATAATTATCCTTCATAGGCTATATTACCTTTTGTAATTAGATTGCTCTGTATCTTCGCGTTTTTTTCTACTTTAGTAATAGGGAGGTAAAAAAAAAATGACCGTAATTATCATCCGTTGCTACAATAATTTTTCTTGGCCAATCCCCCAGAGTGGGTATGTGCCAGAATTAGCAGGCTACAAACAAACAAACAAGCAGAACGCTTGTGACTACCGATCCGCTAGTTTCTTAATATTTCTGCCTGCACCGCTGGATCTCCGCCTCGTTTCTGGCGCCGGTGCGAGTATACACGTTCCCGCACCCCTGCCGGGAATGGCGGCGTCAGCGGCGGCGGTCTCCAGGAAGCGCAGTGGGCTCCATAGTTCTGCGGACAGCGATGAAACCAGTGTCCACTCGCTCAGCAGTGAGGACTGGTCCGATGACGACTTTCAGCTCGTACGAAGCCGCAAGGCGAAGCGAAGAAACACCGGATCCCCCTTTTCTTCAGGCAAGTCAACTCTGAAATCTACTCGGAAGACCGCAGTCAGTACGATTATTTTCGTACCAGAACTCGCTACCGACAACCTGAGACACCTCAACAGACAGTCGGTCTCGGTGCTTCTCGAAGCGGCGGTGCCAAATCAAGTAATGGACGTGAGAGTCAACTCACGAAAAAATGTTCTGGCTGTCGACGTTGCACATGAGACTGCACTGAGCCCATTGAGTAAAATAACGGAACTTGATGGCATAAAAGTTCGCTCCTACATCCCACTGGGCAGTGGTACCACTACTGGTGTCATCTACGATGTGGACGTCTCTCTTTCCAGCACAGACTTGCCAAGTCTGGTGAAACCAGCAGTAGATGGCATCCCTATACTACATATGTCGCGCATGGGCTCATCTCGCTGTTTAAAACTAACATTCAAGGGTGAATCTCTGCCCTCGCATGTCAAGGTAGGCCACTTTCGGCATCCTGTACGACCGTTCATTCCAAGGCCACTGCAATGCCACAAATGTATGAGGTTTGGACACGTAAGCGCCGTGTGTCAGAGCACGATAATTTGCTCGCGCTGCGCCGAACCACACGCTGCAGACTCCTGCAATGCCACGGTCCTCAAGTGCCGCAATTGCCTCGGGTCCCATGACGCTTCGTCAAATGAGTGCCCCAAGAAACAGAAGGAAAACGAGATCCTAAAGCAGATGGTGCGAGGACCGTTCGTCTCGTCGGGAAGCTGTTGCTGTCGTCAGAAAGCGACGCTCCCGACGCCGTAGAGGTTCAAGGAACTCTGTGAATCGCAGTTCACAGGTGACACCTCCTCCTCTGCTTCCTAGACCAGACACGTCCGAGTCGATTTCTCAGGACAAGACCGCACAAGAACACATGGACTCTGAAGCATGGCCGGCATTACCAAAGCTGCAGCCAGAGCCACAGCCAGAACCACAGCAACAGCCAAAGCCACAGAACAATCCACAGCGACTCCAATGGTCGCAGCAGACATTGACCGAGTCAACGACAGCGCTGGTTCAACACGACATGCCCGAGAAAGACCAGGACATTGTTGCGATGCTTCGCTCTCTTCTGGACACCATACTCATGCTTTTGAACAAGCTAAACACTCCGACAGCCCGAACTGCCCTGCAACTGCTGGAGATTGTCGATCCAGTGTTTTCAGCGCTTCAGTAATCACCACAGCTCGCCCATGGCCCTTTCAAATGCTGCGATTCCCCAATGGAATGTCAGAGCGCTGATGTCACGTAGGTCAGAGAAGCTCCAGCCTCAGTGACTGATTGTACTCCTTTGCACGTGCACTGCTCTCCTTCTCTCTCCCTCTTTCTAGTCCCCATTCCCTTATCCCCAGCGCAGGGTAGCAAACCGGACTTTCGTCTGGTTAACCTCCCTGCCTTTCCTCTTCTCGCTTTCTCTCTCTCTCTCTCCAGATGCCATATCCGAAAGTCAAGGTAGGCGGCGTCATGATTGCGCTTCGCGTCCCCTGATTCTTGCTTCAAGAGAATGGGCGAGGGGGTGCAGA